>NC_142930.1:75977424-76064924 GCF_046866305.1 Octopus bimaculoides | reverse complement strand
ATATATATATATATATATATATATAATGTATATATAATGTATATATATATATATATATAATGTATATATATATATATATATATATATATATATATATATATATATATATATACATTATATATATATATATATATATTTATATACACATTATATATATATAAATATATACATTATATATATATATATATTTATATACACATTATATATATATAAATATATACATTATATATATATATATATTTATATACACATTATATATATATAAATATATACATTATATATATAAAAATATATACATATACATTATATATAGATATATAAATATATACATTATATATATAGATATATAAATATATACATTATATATATAGATATATAAATATATACATTATATATATAGATATATAAATATATACCCGCAGAAACTACAGAACTCCAGTGATGTTGCACACCTGCAGCAGAAGTTGGACTCAGTTTACAGATGGGCTGAGGATAATAATATGCAGTTAATGCTGAAAAATTCCAAGCCCTGCACTACCAACGCCCAAAACTGAATATGAAACTTACAGAGTACACTGGTCCGCAGGGAATTTCAATCCCAGAGCCTAAATCAGTGAGAGACGTGGGTATCGACATGAGTGATGATGCCTCTTTCCAAATGCACATTACCAGGATGGCAACAAAGTGCAGACGATCGGCTGGATGGATCCTGAGAACATTCAGAACCAGAGATAAGGAAACCATGAAGATCCTCTGGAGGACATTCGTCCTCAGCTGCCTCACCCAGCAGTGTGAAATTAACAGCAGACCTTGAAGCAATCCAGAGAAGATTCACAAAGAAGATTGTCTCTTTGCAACTGCTCAGCTACTGGGAAAGGCTGAAACAGCTAAGACTCTACTCCCTGGAGAGAAGGCGGGAGAGGTATGCAGTAATATACATCTGGAAGATCCTGGAAGGAATTGTGCCAAATTTTGGCATTGAAAGCTACACCAATGCTAGAACGGGACGACACTGCATAGTGCCAAAGATCCCAGCAATGCCATCGCGCTTCAGGACCAGTTACTGCAACAGTTTGGGTTTCAGGGGCCCACAGCTTTTTAATATTCTCCCAAAGAGCCTGAGGAACCTGCACAAAGTAGATGTAGGGGTTTTTAAATCAAAGCTGAACCTCTTCCTATCAAGAGTCCCAGATGAACCTACCTCGCGGCAGGAGGTGCAAATGAGGGTTGCTAAATCAAACTTCATTCTTCACCAAGTGCCACAAATTGTAAGAGGCTCCCTGTAATAATAGTGTAGCAACACGGCGGTGCATCAGCATGGCCACAGCTCTAAGCTGAAACTATATAAAAAAAAATATATATATATATATATATATATATATATATATATATAAATATCATCATCATCATCGTTTAACGTCCGCTTTCCATGCTAGTATGGGATGGATGATTTAACTGAGGACGGGCAAACCAGAGGGCTGCACCAGGCTCCAATCTGAACTGGCAGAGTTTCTACAGCTGGATGCCCTTCCTAATGCCAACCACTCTGAGTGTGTAGTGGGTGCTTTTACGTGCCACTGGCACAAGGGCCAGTCTGGCAGTACTGGCAATGGCCACGCTCAAAATGGTGTTTTTTACATACCACCTGCACAGGAGCCAGTCAAGCAGCACTAGCAACAACCTCACTCAAATGTTTTTTCACGGGCCACCGGCACAAGTGCCAGTACTGTGATGCTGGTAATGAACCTGCTCAAATGGTGCTATTTACGTGCCACCGGCACAGAAGCCAGTCATCGAATTTGGTTCAATTATGATTTTGATTTCACTTGCCCCAACAGGTCTTCGCAAGCAGAGTTTAGTGTCCAATGAAGGAAAGGCACGCATAAGTGGGCTGGCTACACCCCTGGCAAAGTCAACGAGTACAGTGAAGAATTCCGGGTAGAGGTAGGAGTACACCAAGGTTCAGTCCTCAACCCCTTCCTATTTAACATAGTCCTCCAGGCAATAACACAGGAATTCAAGACAGGTTGCTCCTGGGAGCTCTGCTATGCTGACGACCTTGCTCTAATTGCTGTGTCACTACCAGAACTAGAGGAGAAGTTTCAGGTGTGGAAGCAAGGACAAGAATTGAAGGGCCTTAGAGTCAACCTAGCTAAAACCAAAGTCCTAATAAGTAGAAAGGTAGACAAACCACAAAACCCTGCTCGATCTGTAGAAAAGGCGTAGGTAGAAACTCTATAAGATGTACCCAGTTTAAGATATGGACACATAAGAGGTGCAGCAATATCAAAGGAAGGCTAACTAGCAAGATAATTTTTGTATGTGGCAGATGCTCAGGAGCAGTAAACACTGTAAATGTGCAGAGAACAACTGCCACATTCCAGGGGAAGAAACTAGAAGTATTTGATAGCTTCCGTTACCTAGGTGACCAAGTCAGTAGCGGGGGAGGGTGCACCGAAAGTGTAGCTGCTAGAATAAGAATAGCCTGGGCAAAGTTCAGAGAGCTCTTACCTCTGCTGGTGAGAAAGGGCCTCTCGCTCAGAGTAAAAGGCAGATTGTATGACACGTGTACGAACAGCCATGCTATATGGCAGTGAAACATGGGCCGTGACTGCTGAGGACATGCGCAAGCTCGCAAAGAATGAAACCAGTATGCTCCGATGGATGTGTAATGTCAGTGTGCATACCTGACAGAGTGTAAGTATCTTGAGAGAAAAGTTCGATCTAAGAAGCATCAGTTGTGGTGTGCAAGAGAGACGATTGCGCTAGTACGGTCATTTTGGCGAGAATGGACGAGGATAGCTATGTGAAAAAGAGCCACAGCCTTGCGGTTGAGGGTACCCGTGGGAGAGGTAGACCCAGGGATACCTGGAACGAGGTGGTGAAGCACGACCTTCGAACGTTAGGCCTCACTGAGGCAATGACTTGTGACGGAGACCTTTGGAAATATGCTATATATATATATATATATGTACATATATATATATACATATATATATAATGTATATACACATATATATATAATGTATATATACATATCTATATAATGTATATATACATATATATATATAATGTACATATACATATATATATATATATATATAATTATATGTATTTATTCTATCCTAATAAATAATAATTCTGATAGAATAAATGGGTTAATAGAAACCAAGGTAGCAAAGATCACAAAATAACTGTGGTGTAATTCCTGTTGGTGAGGCAGAAACTCCTTGATATTTTGGGTATTTGAGTATATTTAAAAATTTAAGGAATGGAGAAAATGCATGTTATAACTGCGCTCTTTTCTCTCTCTCTCTTTTTTCCTTGTTTCAGTCATTTGACTGCGGCCATGCTGGAGCACCGTCTTTAGTCGAGCAAATCGACCCCAGGACTTAATCTTTGGATGCCTAGTACTTATTCTATCAGTCTCTTTTGCCGAACCGCTAAGTTACGGGGACCTAAACACACCACCATCGGTTGTCAAGCGATGGGGGGACAATCACAGACATACACACATATACATATATATATATATATATACGACAGGCTTCTTTCAGTTTCCGTCTACCAAATCCACTCACAAGGCTTTGGTCGGCCCGAGGCTATAGTAGAAGACACTTGCCCAAGGTGCCGCGCAGTGGGAATGAACCCAGAACCATGTGGTTGGTATGCAAGCTACTTATCACACAGCCACTCCTACATATATATATATATATATATATATATATATATATATATATATATATATATATGTATATATACATAAATTTTTTTTTTTCAGAATGACATAAAAAAACCAAGGCTGTGAAGAGTTTAGAACATTTATAAATAGGTCTTACAGCTGTTTCCAAGATATTTATTATATCCCTTCATTGGAGATGGTGTGAGAAAATGGTTAAGCAATAGTTAATTTAGATGAGATACGAAATAGAGACTGAAGTGGAGGAAAGAAAATAGATGTGATATATGTAAGGATATTGCATTTGTAGATCCATTATTTAGACAGAATGGTATACATGTAAGATTCCAATACCTTGTGAGTAAAATCCAATAGTATCTAAAATTGGTCATTCCAAGTATAGAGTTTGTACACAGTGCTATTGAATCAAGGGTTTTATTTAAAGTGACCTAAAAGTAGGGAATGTATTTGTAAGGTCAAATCGAAAACAAAGAATGCTAATTTCTCGGAGGAGTCATCCTTCATCTCATTTCTGACCACTGGCTAAATATACGTGTGGAGACAGGCAAAAGAAGCCTTTGACCCAGACTGCCTACTTCTAACAGTTAAACATGGAGGAGGAACTGCGATGATCGAGGGGGGGGGGCTATATCTCGGAAATCCGCTGGCCCAATGGTTTCCCTTCATGGCAGAATTAATAGTCAAGACGATTTAAGCATTTTATCTGATCAAATTCATCCTATGGTTGCGGAACTGTTTCTGGAGGGAAACGCAATCTTTCAGGATGATAATGCACCAATTCACACAGCCAAAGTTGTTACTGAATGGCACAAGGAACATTCTAGTGAAGTTGAACATCTTATCTGGCCACTACAGTCCCCAGATCTCAATATTATTGAACATTTATGGTACATTTTAGAAAAACAAGTAAGGAGTTGGTATTCCCCACCATCATCACTACAAGAACTAGAGGCTGTTTTAGCTGAAGAATGGACAAAAATTCTTTTGGAAACAATTCAATCTTTGTACGAGTCCATACCTAGTAGAATTCAAGCTGTAATTACTGCCAAAGGCAGTCCTATATGTGTCTTGCAAACAACTTGCACATGCAAGTGCTACCAGTCAAGAATTCCGCATACCGGAAGCCAGCAAGTGTATGGGGTCATCAGGAGAGAATGCGCGCCGTTTCGGGGCCTACCTCTCGACGGCATCAATGCGCACCGGCCCCCCTCACTGATATGAGGCCCCGCTTGCTAGATCAACTGATTATTAAACAAAGCTCAATATTTCTCTAGCCATCGCTCATCGTCTCTTTTTAACCAAATCCAGTGGCTAGCCTTCTCCACTGTAGTTTGGATATCGGTAATGGTGGTATTTACCTTCCGATGAGTAAGGCCTAACGATAACAGCAGTTGTTTCACACTGTTTCCTACAAATCCTCTACATCCGACTTCGATTGGAAAATGCTCCGCTTTCCAGCCTGCGTCTTCACATTTCTCGAGGAGGTTTTCATAACGGTCCATCTTTTGAGCTCGCGCGGCGTCCATATTATCTTCATGAGGAACCGTTAACTCAACTAGATTTACAACTTTTCTTCTTTCACACCACATTAAAATGTCAGGTTTTTCCATAACTGGGATGGGAAAGAATGCCTGGCACCCAGGCAAATCTGAAGTCATTTCCCAATAGTCGTTCCACTTTTCATCTCTCACAGGAAGTTTCTTGTTCTTTTTCTTGAAACGGATCCACTGAACTGAGCGCACGAAGGTAATAAAATCTTTAGATGGTTCTTTCAACGGTTTTTTCTCAGTGTTGTTGAGATGAATTTGGTTCTTCATAGCATTGAAGATAACCTTCAAGACCAGGTTATATATATATATATATATATATATATATATATATATATATATATATATATATATATATATATATATATATATATACGCACATATATATACATATATAGATATATACATATATACACACACACACACATATATATATAAATATATATACACACATAATTAACATATACATACCTATATATATATATATATATATATATATACAGACCTACATATATACATATCTATATACATACCTATATACATATACATTTATATATATATATACACACCTTTGCTACAACAAATATTTCACTTGCCTCAACAGGTCTTCACAAGTGCAGTTTATTGCTCAATGATTGAAGGGTACTCTTAAATGGGCTGGTTATGCTGCACTGGTATAGGTTACAGTTACGGACTCACTTGGCTTGCTGGGTCTTCTCAAGCACAGCATATCTCCAAAGGTCTCAGTCATTTCCCATTGCTTCGGTGAGGCCCAATTTTTGAAGTTTGTGACACTTTTTCACACAGCTGTCCTCATCCATTCGCAACACATGACCATACCAGCACTCATCTCTCTTGCACACCATATCTCATGCTTCTTAAGTGCAACTTTTCTCTCAGGGCACTGACACTTTGTCATGTATGCACATAAACATTACACATCCAGTGGAGCATACTGGCTTCCTTCCTTGCAAGCTTACGCATGTCCTCAGCAGCTACGGCCCATGTTTTTCTGCCATGTAGCATGGCTGTTTGCATACATGCATCATACAGTCTACCTTTTATTTTGAGCGAGAAACCTTTGTCACCAGTAGAGGCAGGAGCTCTCTGAACTTTGCCCAGGCTATTCTTATTCGAGCAACTATACTTTCAGAGAATCCACCCCTGCTACTGACTTGGTCACCTAGCTAATGGAAGCTATCAACTACATGTAGTTTTAACTCCTGGAACGTGATGGAAGCTGTTTTCTGCACATTTTCAGTGTTTATTGTTCCTGAGCATTTGTCACACACAAGAACTATCTTATACCTATATATATATATATATATGTATGCATACACACGCACACACACACACACACACACACACACACATATACATGTATATATTCTCGCTCAAACTAAAAGGTAGACTGTATATATATATATATATATATACACACACATACATATATGCATATATATACATAGATGTGTGTGTACATATATATATATAGGGTAAATACGGAAATAGAGAGGGTATAAATCTCTCTCTATATACCTGTTTACGTATTTATTGGCTGATCTTATCTGTTTACTTGTACCACTTAAACACATATTTCTTATCATTTAATAAATAGATATAATGGAATGTTTACTGGCTGATGTTTGTCAATTTTATATCCTCTCCATTTTCTTATTTGCCTTATAAATCCTAGGTAAATTTCCAATTTACCCCCACCCATATCTAGTACTCAATTGCAATATTGCCATGCAATAGTTAGCACGTGGTTAAAAATACGTACGTACACATCCATTAGTATATTGGTTACTTAATATCCCTTAGATGTTTTATTGACCTCTAACCCATATATATATATATATATATATATATATATATATATATATATATATATATATATATATATATATATATGTTATTGTACTTGGGGATGGTCATATTGCTAGTTTAGCCAATAAAAACACACGCACTGTATATTTGGTGTTAATTTGCTTCAGCTTTATATTACATTAATCTTAATCTTATTTCGGCCAGAGTTCTTTCGTCACACTTCTGTGACCTCATCTGTGACCTATATATACATACACACACACACACATATATTTACATATATATATAAACACAAACACACACATATATATATACACATAATATAAATAATATATAAATATATGTATATATACATACCTACATATATATATATATATATATATATATATATATATATACATACATATGCATATACGGGTAAAGAACATAAAAAAAAACGTGGACAGAATAAAAAGCGAGAACACAAACAGAAACATAGAAAACTAACTTTTTTTGAACAACGAAAAAAAAAAAGAGAAACGAGACATGCAACATAAAGAACACTCCCTTCATTAGTTGTCCCCTGTTTTATCTACTTCGCGTTTTGAAGGTAAGGACAAGATGTGACTTTGTTAAAACAGTCCTTCCCGCAAATCAAATTGAATAAAGATGTACTTTTATCTGTCTCTTGTTAAAGCTCCTTTTCCAAGCGTTCACCACTTCACATTGTTTTGGCTTAACAGCCCTCACCGTTTGTTTTAACTGTTTCATTCTCACTGTCCTGTTTTTGTTACCATTTTCACCTTCCACAAAAAATCCCAAATTTTATCTAATTTGCTTTGCGGGAAGGACTGCTTTAACGAAGTCGCGTCTTGTCCTTATCTTTGAAACAACTGATGAAGGGAATTTTCTTTATGTTGCATGTCTCGTTTCAAGGTTTGTCTGTTTTTTTTGTTGTTTGAAACAAGTTTGTCGTCAATGTTTCTATTTTCTATGTTCTTGCTTCTCATTCTGTCCATCTTTTTTGATGTCCCGTACCCATATATGCATGTATATACACGTATATATGTAGGTATATACATATATGCATATATTTATATATTATTTATATTATTATATGATCAAACGCCACGCATCCTTTCCAAGTAAGTTTTATCATTATATATATATATATATATATATATATATATATATATATATATATATATAGATAGAGAGAGAGAGAGAGAGAGAGAGACAGAGAGAGAGAGAGAGACAGAGAGAGAGAGACAGAGAGAGAGAGACATATATATATATATATATATATATATATAGAGAGAGAGAGACATATATACGGAAATAGAGAGGGTATAAACTATAGGCCTATCTCTCTGACTTCACACATCAGCAAAGTCATGGAAAGGATAATCAGAGGAAAACTAATTGCATTCCTTGAAGAAAATAAATTGCTGAGTGATACCCAACATGGCTTTCGACCAGGTACGAGCTGCCTGACCCAGCTCTTACAACATTACGACTGGGTGTTGAGGCAGTTACTCAACAACTCAAATGTGGACGTAATATACCTTGATTTTGCAAAAGCTTTTGACAAAGTGGATCATGGTGTGATATGCCACAAACTGTGTGATCTTGGCATGGCTGGAAAACTTGGAGAGTGGTTACATGACTTTCTGAAAGATAGAAGTCAGGCAGTAGTGGCTAATGGAGCCACCTCTATGAAAACACAAATAATGAGCGGTGTTCCACAGGGCACTGTCTTGGGACCATTGCTTTTTATAGTCGCTCTCTCAGATATGCCTTCAAGTGCCCGGATAGCCACTCTTGCAAGCTACGCAGACGATACAAAAGTCTCGCAGAAAATACAGAACTCCAGTGATGTTGCACACCTGCAGCAGGAATTGGACTCAGTTTACAGATGGGCTGAGGACAATAATATGCAGTTTAATACTGAAAAATTCCAAGCCCTGCGCTACCAACGTCCAAAACTGAATATGAAGCTTACAGAGTACACTGGTCCACAGGGAATTTCAATCCCAGAGCCTAAATCAGTGAGAGACCTGGGTATCGACATGAGTGATGATACCTCTTTCCAAGTGCACATTACCAGAATGGCAACAAAGTGCAGACGATTGGCTGGATGGATCCTGAGAACATTCAGAACCAGAGATAAGGAAACCATGATGATCCTCTGGAGGACATTCGTGCTCAGCCGCCTGGATTACTGCTCACAGCTGTGGTCACCCACCAGTCTGAAATTAACAGCAGACCTTGAAGTAATCCAGAGGAGATTCACAAAGAAGATTGTCTCTTTGCAACTGCTCAGCTACTGGGAAAGGCTGAAACAGCTAAGACTCTACTCCCTGGAGAGAAGGTGGGAGAGGTATGCAGTAATATACATCTGGAAGATCCTGGAAGGAATTGTGTCAAATTTTGGCATTGAAAGCTACACCAATGCCAGAACGGGACGACACTGCATAGTGCCAAAGATCCCAGCAATGCCATCGCGCTTCAAGATCAGTTACTGCAACAGTTTGGGATTCAGGGGCCAACAGCTTTTTAATATTCTCCCAAAGAGCCTGAGGAATCTGTACAAAGTAGATGTAGGAGTTTTTAAATCAAAGCTGGACCTCTTCCTATCGAGAGTCCCAGATGAACCTACCTCGTGGCAGGAGGTGCAAATGAGGGTTGCTAAATCAAACTCCATTCTCCACCAAGTGCCACAAATTGTAAGAGGCTCCCTGTAATAATAGTGTAGCAACACGGTGGTGCATCAGCATGGCCGCAGCTCTAAGCTGAAACTTTAAAAAAAAAAAAATATATATATATATATATATATATACATATGTTGTTGTACTTGGGGATGGTCATATTGCCAGTTTAGCCAATAAAAACACACGCACTGTATATTTGGTGTTAATTTGCTTCAGCTTTCTATTACATTAATCTTAATCTTATTTCGGCCAGAGTTCTTTCGTCACACTTCTGTGACCTCATCAGTGGTCCTTTGTTTCCTTCCTTCTTATGTGTGTCTCACCTTGCTAAATATCAGCCATTTTGTATTTTGTATTCCTATTGTATGTGTCTACACATGCGTGTCTTTCAATGTGTCTGTGTCTTTTGTAAGTGCATGTGTGTATGGGGAGTGTCTGTATCATCTATATACTCTGTTAATACGTGTTCGTTTGTATTTGTTTTTATTTATTTATTTGTTCATGTGTGTGTGTGTGTATTTTTTTTTTGTGTTTAATTAAATTTTGTTAACGTATGTAGTATTTAATTCCATTTGTTTATCTATGTATTGTATTATATTTTGTTCATATTATTATTGGTTTATGGGTCACATGTTGTCACATGCTGTGGTTTGTGGTCTGTTAGTGGTGTGTGTTAGTGTTCCATTCTAGTTTCCTATTCAGGCTAGGTTTCTCTTCTATTATGTGTGTAGCTTCAGTAAAACCAGCTTCTGCAAAACCAGAAATGTGGTCTATAGTATAAGATGTACAGAGGGACGATGCAGAAATAAGACAATGACATATGTAGGCGAAACAGCAAGGAGCATAGGGGAGCGGGCAAACGAACATTGGAGGGAACTTAAGGAAGGGAAGAACTCATCAGTTCTGTACCAACACGCTGAGCAAGAACATAGAGGCTCAATCAACAACATAGAAATTAAAATCTTATCTACACATAGCAGTGATGCAGCACTTAGACAAATTACTGAAGCTACACAACAAAGTGAGGATGTGATATGGATAGTATTATTGGACGCTCAGGAAAGGAAAGATATATACCAGCATGACCGCAGCCACTTGGCTGAAACACATAAATAAATAAATAAATAAATAAATAAATATATACATATATATAGACATATATACATATATATATATATATATATATATATATATATGTATGTATATATGTCTATATATATATATAAGATAAAACTTACTTGGAAAAAGATGCGCGGTGTTCGATCATATAATAATATAAACATATATATATATATATATATATAATAAAGTAAAGTTGTGGAATACCGTACGAGTGGAAATATATATGAAAGAAGGTTTGAAAATGCACTTATTTTAAAAATATTTATTTACTTAACCGGTTTCACTTTTTTAGAAAAAGATTATCAAAAGTCTTTGAGAATAATATAAAATGTTAAAAAACAGTTTGAGTATTAAAACGCATATATACATTCTTTGATGATAAAATATATTTAAAGTATAAAGCTTTGTATGAACTTTGTAGTGTTACATACTGATTATCACACATTCTCTGATAATAAGATGAAAATGTTAAAAACAGTGTATGAAAATACATATATGGAAAAATACATATACATATTCTTTGATAATCGAATAAAGTTGAGGAGGAACTGACCTGGCTTTTTTTCTCTTGTGTATATTGATAGACATATATACATACATATATATATTTATATATATATATATATATATATATATATATATATATATATATATATATAGACATATATACATATACATATATATATATATATATATATATATATAGCAATAACACTGAATAGAAGAAAAGAATACCAAAAGAAGGAACAAGTAAATGCAATGTAGATTAGAGGGAGCAACCTCTCTAGTGCTGATAGTACCATAAAATGCATCTAGCTCATGCTGTCATTTAGTTGATGATTGGAAGAGCATCAATCCATAGTAAACTTTTGACCTTTATGGCTATAATAAAATCAATCCTTAGTAAACTATATCAAACATAACATACACAGCAACAATGTTGCTTTGTTTTCTCTGTTGCTGTGTGCGCGCATGTGTGAGATAACAAAGGCCATAATTATAAGGCTTATCAAAACCATGTGAACATGGAAAAGACATGAATAGCTGATGATAGCAAGGAAGTATCAGGATAGCAAAGAAATGATGAGAATATATAAGAGAACTGATGATATAAGTTGTAACAGTAGTTAGTAAGGCAATGTAATGTATTAATGCTGTATATTTTAAATACTGATCTGAGAATAAAAAATTAGAGCAGAGTAGCACAACCATAGTAGTGCATTGTAGGGAATTTTAATCATGATATACATGAATTTAGTATTAATACTGTCACTTTACTGAAGACTGAGGGTTTTGATTCACTTAAAACCTATTTTTCCTTTAGATTTAAATTGTCTTTGTTGGGCAAAAACATACTTTTCTGTCAAGATATGGAGCAAATAATGAAAGAGAAAGATTTCAAAAGTCTTGATCAACCAACACATTATTATATGTTACATGATTAACAGCACTAAAAACTGGGTCTTTGAACTTGTGTATCCTGCATTGCTAGAAATACTTGTTGATTTTGTTTTAAGTCTTTAACTGAAATTAAGTGTCATAGAGCAAAAACTATTTTGCAAGGGAATTCCAGAGATTCATTAATGAATTTAAGCTTCAGTCATTGAACATGTGCTAGGAAGCACAAAATATTGCAAAGAAATTAATGACAACCATTTGAAGAACCTTGATTTTCATAACTGATCTGAAATAAAATTTAACAGCCATTTACAGTTTATTGCATTGATAGATAAATAAAGTAATAAACTTGCTATAAAAATAAGTTCAGCTATGACTTTTGATCAGTGATCTCCAGTAAAATGTTTACTGAAAAACAGGTTAGCTGATACTGTTTCTTTTGTTACTCAGCTCTGATCGAGTAAACTGATGATCAAAGGTGTTCTAACTGGTATAATATTATCAAAGTATATCTAAAATCATTATCTAAAGGTGTCTTTCTTTTAATATTTAAAGAAAAAAAAAATAATAAGGTTTTACTTAAGAGTTATTTTGGTGTTTTTTTTATTTCCAACAGGTCAAGTTACTATATAAAATATTTTGACTTACCTCCCAAGATCTTTTATACTCATTCAATTGCTTTTTTTTGTGTTTTGATTAGAGAAGTAGGAGTAGGCTTCATCAGTCTCTTTGTGTATGTCTGTGTGTGTATATATATATTGTATGGCAGACACAGTCCATGCCAACATGATAAAAATTGATCTGGTGATGAAGATGGTAATACTGGTTGTAATAGTAGCCGAGGTAGTAATGATGGGAATGATAATGAGGATGATGATGATCATCAGCAGTATTATGACCAAAACCTCAGTCTCCTAAACCTAGAATAAATACTATTTTATTCAAAACTATTTCCACTAATGGTTAATGCAGTATCACTTTTTGCAATTATTCTACTGTTATTACTGCAAGCTGACAAATATATCCATAGCAATATCCTTGCCTACAACTATAACCATAATGATAGTTCTAGTAACTGAAAATGTACCAATTATTATTTGTAACTAATCACCAATATTATCATTTCACTATAATCATAACTTTAATGATAACTGTTGGTATAATGATATATATTCATATTTTATTACATTTTACAAAGTGGTAATAATGTTTATGTGTATTTATCTACATAGAGGTCATTCATTTTTATAGGATCTAATAAACTTTTAATAAAAAGGTAAGTATTGTGCATGTGTGTGAATGAGAGGGGAGAGAGGAGAGAGAGGGGGGAGAACATATCCTTGCATGACTATGCAGCTAAGAAGTTTGCTTAGTAACCACATGGCTCTGAGTTTGATCTCACTGCATAGCACCTTGGGTAAGGATCTGCACCATAGCCTCGAGTCAACCAATGCTTCAATTGTGTAATTTAGTAAACAGAAACTATGCAGAAACCCATTAAATGTGTGTGTGTGTGTGTGTGTGTGTGTGTGTGTGTGTGTGTGTGTGTGTGTGTGTGATTTGGCAATGTATATTGGTGATAGAACATTGGTGAGAGAACTGATAAAATGATGCTTTTGAATAAACATCTCTTACATGATATTTGTTCTGCTAAAGTTGTTCAAGTAATCTCTTGTCACTCTCACCACTGTAAAATGCAGTGAGCTAGTGATTGTCCCATAAGAAACTAATGAAGAATGCCATTGTTCACAAAATACAATATAAAATGTGTGTGTGGGAAAGATAGATAGATAGAGAGAGAAAGAGAGAGAGAGAGAGAGAGAGAGAGAGAGAGAGAGAAAGAGAGAAGAAGAAACATACACACATCAACATCATCATGTTCCATACTAGCATAGGTTGGACAATTTGATGGGATCCAATGGTTCAAAGACTGCATCAAGCTCAATTGTCTGCTTTGGCATAGTCTCTGCAGCTGGATAGTCTTCCTAACATTAATCACTTTACAAAGTGTACTGGGTGCTCTTTTTGTGTTACCAACACTAGTGAGGTGGCTATGTTGCCTACAAGACTAAGATCTCTTTTGACTGAGTGGGGTTACAGCAGAGAAGCAAGTGGCCTTTTGCTATGGGATGAAGTGTTTAAAATGTGATGGAAGGGGCCAGAACAGAACAGGTCTCTGGTAGTGGGGGAGCTACACAACTACTCACGTTATAGTAAAGAGGATAGGAGTGGGTGGAGTGAAACAGAAAAGAGATAAAAATAGTGGACCCTCAAGATATGAAGTGAGTGGTGGGTAGAACAGAAAGAGTGTATGGGAGAGTGAGAGATGATAAGAGACAGGGAATGGGTGAGAGGATGAATATTATGAACAAGTGTTGAGTGGGAGGATAAGAGAGGTAGAAAAGAGGGAAGAGTAAGTGACAGCTGTAGAAATCAGGTATAGTGTTAATGGGTGACCAATGATAGATGAGTTAGTGGAGGTTTGAGAGAGATGACTGATAGTGTAGAAAAGGGGGTGAGGGGAAGAGAAATGACATGGTTGGGTAAGTTGTAAAAGTGTGGGGCAGATGTAGTGAATGAAAGAAAGATATATGCTAGGGCAGAGGGAATTTGGTGGGTCAGGAGGTGGATCAATGTAAACTGTAGGTAAAGACAGTATTAAGAATGAAAGATGGATAACAAGTGAAATGGTTCTGAGTAGTAATAAGGGTAAGTAGTATCAGGGAAAAGTTGAAGTATGCAGTCCTGTTAACATCTAATTTCAACAGCAGAATAGTGCAATTAGAGAGATGATAGGTAGTGAGAATGTCTGGAGGAGGGAATTTGGGTGGGAATGCAATTGTGCATGTATGCACACATGCACGCACACACACACACACACACACATTATGTTTCCAGACTCTCAGTTTCACTGAGGTGGGTGGATGTTCTCAAGGACTGCATATTACCAGTCATTCTGCTCCTTTGTCATCTATGTTAGTTTCAAAGATTAGCCATCACAACTTCATCCCATGTCTTCCTGGGTTTCCCGCTTTTATAAGAGTCATCCACATTAAGTGAGCAACACTTCTTTATACACCAGTCCTCATCCATATACATCAGATGACAATATCAGCACAGTTTCCTATCTTGCAAACTACACATGATTCCACTTATGCCCAGTTTTTCTTTCAATGCATTTGTACTTTGTCATTTATAACAGAGCATGGTAGCTTTATTATTCTTTTTTGCAGTCTTCTCAAATTCTCTATATTCAAAACTCATGTCTCACTACCATGCAGCATTGCAGTTCTAAAACAAGCATCATAAAATTTGCCCTTAACTCTGCGGGAAAAAGATCTTTGTAGCTAGTAGTAGAAGTTTTTCCAACCTGATTTTACTTGAACTTTTCCAACCCATTTTTAACCTTGCTACTATATTTTGGGGGTAGCCACCTCTGAAGCTAATGTCTCTAAGGCAACAAGAGTTATTGACTACTTCTAGTGAGTCATTCAGGCATTTAAGAGAATTTATTTTTTATATGCTTAGAGAACTTACTGCTTCAGTGCATCTGTCATAAATGAAGCTTACTTTCTTTGTTAGTCTGCCACATCTCTTGTGTGTCCATAGCTTACATTGGGTACAGTGTATGGAGTTTATATATACTATTTTTCTGTTTGTCAAGCAAGGCCACTTCTCTAAAGTTACCAGGGTTCTATTTTCTTTCCTACTTAAAACTTTAGACTTTGCTAAGTTTACCATGAGGCCTCTCAAATTTTAAGTTTAGTTTCCATGCCTGCAATTTCCTCTTTAATTCCTCTATAGATTTAATTATGAGAACTAGATCATCATATAGGACTTCTGTGGATAGCCAGTCTTAAAGTCCTTGATGAAATCATACCCTCATGTCAAATTTGTCACAGAAATTGTTGTTGACTATCACTTTACTGCATATTTGTACATAGCTTGTGCACTCTCACAAGCCAATCTATCTATACCTAGTTTTCTTAGTAACCACCAAATTACTAAACAAGGTAACCTGCCAAATACCTTCTCAAATATGCCAAGCACTGTGGTTTACTTTGGGCCAAGTATTTCTCCTGAAGTTGCCTTAAAAGGAAGCCTGCATCTGTAGTACCTTGTCTGGACTTGCACACAAACTGCATCCATCCAGGTCTACTCTGTCACAGATCAATTGTTCTAGGACTCTCTCAGTGATCTTCATAACTTGATCCAGTAGTTTGATTCTGCTATAGTTACTTCTCTTTAAGACATCTTTCTCTTTGTAGCAGCAATTTAAGATGATACTTCTACATCAGTCACTGGATGTGACACATTCCTATATAATTTGATTAACTATCTCAGTGTTAATTGCACATACATACATACATACATACATACATACATACATATATATATATATATATATATGTATATATATATATATATATATATATACCCTAGCAGTTGAGGGAACCTGTGGAAGAAGTAGACCTAGGAAGACCTGGGATGAGGTGGTGAAGCATGACCTTCGTACTTTAGGCCTCACCGAGGCAATGACCAGTGACCAGGACCTTTGGAAATATGCTGTGAGAAAAGACCTGGCAAGGCAAGTGAGAGCATAATCTGTGACCTCTGCCAGAAGTGTAGCCAGCTCACTTATTCATATCTTTACTTCATTGGAGACTAAAAGCTCTGCTTGCGAAAACCTGTTGAGGCAAGTGAAATTGGAAATGAAATCATAATTGAACTATACTCGATGACTGGCACCTGTGCCAGTGGAGCACTAATAGCACTGTCCGAGCGTGTTCATTGCCAGAGCAGCTGTCTGGCTTCCATGCTAGTGGCCCATAAATAGCACCATTTGAGCGTAATCGTTAACAGAGTTGCCTTCTAGCACTTATGCTGGTGGCATGTTAGAAAATCATTAGAGCGAGGTCGTTGCCGGTGCCGCTGGACTGGCTCCAGTGTAGGCAGAACGTAAAAAACACCTTTTTGAGCATGAGAATTTACAAAAAAAACAAAAGACGAAGACAGGTGTGTAAACAACAAACAGATGTATCAGTTTAATGCTCAGGAAGTGAGAAAGTGTTTTATGTTTCGAGCCTACGCTCTTTGACAGAAAGGACCACAGAAATAAACAGGAAGAGAAAATAGAAAAAGGTTTAGTGGCTAGTGATCTATCATGGCGAAAGCCGGACAGAGGGGTTCACATAGGAGAGCTAGGATGAAGGGGAGATAATAAAGTAGTGGTGATCCCAAAATGAAGGTGCATGTGTATGTGCATGTAGAAGGTGGATGGTGACCTTGATGTGTGCATGTATAGGTGTGTGGATGATGGTGTAGGTGCTGGGAAGTGGTCAGTGCTAGTGTGTGCAGGGTGGTGTAATGTGGTGTGGTATGGTGGTGTGTGGTGGTGTGGGGGTGTGGTGGAGGCGAGAGTGGGGGAAGCAAGAGTGGGGTCTAAGGGATGGGGTGGGATGGGCTGTATAGGGATGGTGGGGTTGGAATGTGTAGGGGTGGGGTAACGAGGGAGGGGGTGACGATGAAGGGAGAAGGTGGGTAGGAATGAAGAGAGGAAGTAGGTGCTCTATATGTGGATGTGCAGACATGCTCTTATAGTTTTGCGTGCAAGTGTATATTGATGCGTGTGCATCTGCACATGAACGCACACATAAATGCACACACACATGCATGGACACATATAAACACATACACACACACACACATACATGCACGTTCATATGCGTGCGAGTGTACACATGCAAAACAAGCATTGGGAATTGGTAAGTGTTGGAGATTGGCATGCATTGGGGATTGGTAAATGGCAGTCCTGCTCATGGGCTGGTTGGTAGCAGTAACCTTGGTGCAGGCGGTGCAGAGTAACAGCTGGTTCTAAGGTGGTATATCGAAGTTGTTAGCAGTCAGAGGTCTGAAATTTGCCAAAAGAGAATATCTCTGGTAACAGCAAAACAATTAATCATATTTTTTGTTGATGGATACTGTAGGTTGTTAGAGGATATGCAGTTTTTTGCGGATGCAGAGCCGGCACTTGCGGTTGCTGAGCTGACAACTAGAATCACACTTGAAACTTAAGAGTACCAATAAATTTGGATCAAATTGTTTTGATCCATCCATATATATATATATATATATATATATATATATATAGAGAGAGAGAGAGAGAGAGAGAGAATGAAAGAGAGAGTGTGAGAGACTAGTATGCAAAAAGAGACTAAAATCATTTAGAATTTCCATCTGTTGAGACGTATCAAGCAGATTTTGTGATTAGTAAATTCATCAGACCCAAGACAATTAGCAATGTGTGTTTCATTAATTAATTATTAACAGATAAATAAAAAAATAAATTTACAGATGAGTTACTCCACAAACATGGAACAAAGTAAAAGATATTTTATTTGTCACATGCATTTGGTCAACATGTTACAAAGGGAAAAAATATTGGAAGTATTAATTTTTATTTTGGAAGCAAACATTTTTTTAAAAAAACACTAATTTATAAATACATATTTTATGATTTTTGAAGTTATTCTCCTGATTCAATGAAATTTCTTATTTTTGTTTTTAAAAAGGAATATTCTAGAATAACATTACCATTTTGATAATCTGTCAGTTTGTACATATACTTTTGTATCATATTATCAATGACAGTTTACCTATCCATCTGTCAGCCTATCTACCAGTCTGTCGATCTATCTATCTATTTATCAATCAATCAATGAGATCAATATTTTGTTAACGACAATTTTAGGATGAAAAAAGATAGAATCTGCAGAAAAATAGGCATTTGATCTAAAATATAGCAAGTGTTTTAACACTTTTGCTATCATCTTTCTGACAAGAATATGGTGCCTAGGTGTTTCAATTAATTTTTAAAATAACCAAGAGTTAGAAGGGAGTTTGTCAAATAACTGCAGCTCAAATTTCTTGTTTGTTTATTGGTATCTTTAAGCTAGTGCTTGGAATAAAACTGAATAAAACATTCTTACATAAAAACATGCATATTAACATTGATGTATTAATGAGATTTTTGTTCAGATTTTAATTAAATTATGAACACTTTAATGTGGGAAGTTTGGAGCAGGTTGGTATTGAGATGAGTAAACAATATTCTGACACACTATTTTAATCTATAATATTAATTTTTTTAATACATAATATAAATTTTTATTCATATAATATTAATTTTAACGCACTATTAACATTTTAATGAATTCATTTGGTAGGTTTAAAGAGTTTTTTACAACTGGCTAATTGCAAAATTTCAAAGCAGTTTATGAGGGAGAGATTGTGTGCTGTTGAGGTTTTTTTTAATGTTACTTGGCCTGTAGCTGAGCAGTTAACTTATATTTTACCATACAACACAATGTCTTCATCAAATATACACACACAAAAACAAAAAACCAATATTAGTTCAGTCTATATAGTTGTAAAGCAAATATAATGAAATGGTCCAGTTCATAACCATCAAAGACAATGGCTAGTCCATGTGGTTTCATTAGATTAGTGTTGGTCTTCAATCTTCCCACAGAGAAACCTGCATTAGTTTGCTAGTTCTAACCAAGGAAAAAATCTAACTCTTGACTATTTAATGCCTAGGAAATTTGCAATACCATCTGCTGATGTTGATAGGTAAACAGGAAATGCCATAACCTCTTAGAAAAGCAAAAGAGATGATACAAACAATAAAATAGCTCACTATTTCTCAACCGCTTTAAAGTGGAACAGCTATTTGTCTTTGTATTTCTTTAGGAGCAAATTCCTTTCTTAACATAGTTTTGCAAATATATTTTTTTCCAAAGAACAATATCAATGTTTATAATCTTTTTTAGAAAGAATATGAAATATTCTATTTTCAATGTTATTATGATTACCTCTGTCTCCCTGTTGTTGAAAAGGGCACTCAGCTGTAGAAGCCATGCCAAAGTAGATAGTGGAGCTTGGCACAGTCCTCTGACTAACCAGCTCCTGTCAAACTGCCCAATGCATGCCAGCATAGTAAGTGGACATTGAATGGTGATGAATCTCACTGTTCAAAACTGATTCTTCGACAGCAGTACATAACAGGGTTGATCACTGAGTAGTCCTTTGATCCTAGCTAGCATAGTTGACCATTTGGTTTCAAATCCTAGTTAATAGCACGTCATTTCAAAAATAATGTTACTGTTCATGGAACAAAACATGAATGAGACAACCAACAACTCCCTCTCCTCATTAAATTTTATAATTCATACATCTGAAATGAATATTACAATCACAAAACTACTACCAATAACAGAAAGTGAGGAGTCAACAAATGCATCTCAAAGTAATAACTAAACTTGCAAAAATTATCAGCCACAGTTCACAGACACTCATTCATCAAAAAAAAAAGAAAAAAAGAACATTTGGATAATGCTTTCGTAAAAACATTTTATCTGCAAATAAGACTGGATGATCACAGCTGGAATATCTTTGATTAGAGGTTTATTTGATCAGAGCTAATCTGGGTCTAAATAATAATAATAACTAACAACAAAAACAAAAGCCAATATGTTAAGTTAGAATCAAAGAATTTATTTATAGACAAGTTTGAACCACTGCATGACAACCATTCTTCATTTTCACTTATCTTTAATAATTTCTTTTCTTGCCTTCTGATCATTTACTGAAGTCTGTTCTAGTATTCAATACTTTATTCCCCTTCCTTGATCTGTTTACAGTCTAACCACCAAATGCCAACCATGATCCACCAACCCATAATAACTTTGCAATCCAACCACACCCAAACTATCAACTACCATGCCACCAAAAGCCCACTACCAGCCATCTATCTCTCAAAAACTGCTAAACATCTACCACCCAAACCACCACCAACCTAGAAGCCAAATATGCACTCACAACACACCACTCGCCCATGACTATTCAATTGTTGCATACAATGGCACATGCAAGATGTTTGGCACTTAGCAACCACATAGTTCCAGGTTTGATTCCAATGTAAATCATCATAGATGCCATGTGAATGAAATTTGATAGATGGAGAAAATACAGAAGCCAACTGTATGTGTGTGTGTGTGTGTGTGTGTGTGTGTGTGTGTGTGCATATCAATCTCACGTATGTATTCATGTGTATGCATGTATATATTTGTGTGCGCGCGAGTGTGTGTGTGTGTGTGTGTGTGTATATATAGATAGATCTCTCTCTCTCTATATATAAGCACACATGCACACACACACATTACATGTGTGTATTTATGTATATGTGTGTGTGTATACATATATGTTTCTATCTTTTGACAATGTATGCTACTGAAAGATATAAACAAAGCTAAACAATATCAAGAAAAATGATAAAACTGGTACTTTCGAACAAAGTCCTTTTGAGATATTTGTTCTAATGAGTTGCACAAACAATCCCTTGTTACTTTCATCAGCCATCAATGAATGCAATAAGTAATGACTTGTTCACTGGAAACCCATAACCAATGATGCTATTGTTCCCCCAAAGCATTATATAAAATAAATTTGCCCATTGACAAAGAACTTAAGGGTCTAGCTTACAGTGTCATGAGATTAAACCTTAATATAACTTTTGTTTTTGTGCTCCTTGATATTACAGAATTTTACTTGCCAAAGTCAACTTGGGAAAGAGAAAATTTTTGGACAACTGCTTCAAAAACTAACTTCTTGCCTATTGTATAAATTCACATAAACATTGACTATGTAATAATGTTGAAAAGCTGAAGGCTGCAATTTCTATCTGTAACCAAAACTGAAAACATCAAGACTTTTCAAAGATTCTCTGTATATCCCTTTACTGTTGTGGTTGTTATCTGCATACATACATATATATATATAGACACAGATGTGTATTCGTATATATGCACACACACATGTGCAGAGACACACACACACACATCCAGCCCAGCACTGGCACAACACTCTCTCCCTCTAGCTGTTACATCCTAAATGTTCTGCAGAATAAAGGATGGGAAGGTTGAGAAGGAATCTATATTTGCTAATGAGTACATGTGTACCTTAAATTGTAAAACATGGCTCAATTGTAAAGAACAGCTATAATATTTTATAATATATATAAAAAGAAATACATACCTAAACACACAAACATACACAACAATTTCAGAAGTAGTAGATGTACAAAAGATGAAACAAAAATAATTAGTTTGCTAATTACCATTTGAAGTAATAAGGAAAAATAAAGGAGTAACAAAACTTATATTTCTTGTTGTAATTGAGTAAGTTTAGGTGCCTGAGTAGATTTGGAACTGCTACATGCACAAACACAATAGCCCCACCTCCACCTCAGGTTAATTAGTTAACTGGCAAAATTTTACTCAACACTACAAATACTAATATAACATTGTGTTGTATCCTCCCTCTGTTTCTAATATTGATACTACAACCTTTGCACTCCCACCAACACAACACAACTACTACTGTATCTATTTGGCCTCACTCACAATTTCTATTGTCTTATAAAGTACAATTGAGGATCATCTGATTGCAAAACTTTGGGTAGCAAATAATATATATACATACCTCACTATAACACATAGTGTTAGTAACATTGTAAGTGTTAATGGTTGTTGTGCATCAACATGCACACACACATAATGTTGACAAGTTTAAATAACAAATATTGATTTCAAATTTTGGCACAAAAATAAGTACCAGTTGAGCATTTGGGTCAATGTAACCAACTTACCCCCTCTCCTAAATTTGCTAGCCTTATGCCTATAGTAGAAAGCATCATCATCATCATTATTATTATTATAATATTTGTCTATCTTTATATGCTGAGTTCGACTTTGCTTTTCATCCTTTCGGGGTCGATTAATTGAGTATCAGTTACGCACTGGGGTTAATGTACTCAACTGAATCCCTTCCCCCAAATTTGAGGCCTTGTGCTTCCAGTAGAAAGGATTATCATCATCATCATCATCATCATTAGCTCATAGCATGAATCCGATTTTGAGCCAAATCCATTGTGAGAATCAACCCAGCATGCACCTTTAATAAAGCTGGGGAGGCAGTGTTCCTCCGTGTAGTGGCTATGGTAAAAGAGGCTGTGTAGTAGATGTTGGATATGGCTGAATGGATTGAGGAAAGACACCTTCTTCGGTGAAGTCCTTGTTGACCATTTTAAAGTTCTATTTGGAAAGGCAAAATGAGGGTAGAGATGGAAGTGCTCCCTCTTAGGGAATTTGGGAAAAGATGGGTGACCACAGTAAAAATTGTTAGAGTGAATGGCTCTACTCTAAGCATGCACCTGTAGACTGGAAGGCAAGTTGGGAGAGGGTTTGTACCATTGGTGGTCAGGGTAATCCTGGATCTGCAGGGTTCCTTGACTGGCTCTAGCAAGAGTTTCTCCTGTATCAGGAGGACTGTACCATTCATGTTATCACATACTTTGTATGCTACCTTTTATGTGTTATTTGTTTCAGTCATTAAACTGTGGCCATGCTGGGGCTCTGTCTTGAAGAATTTTAGTCGAACAAATCAACCCCAGTACCTATTTTTTGTAAAGTCTGGTACTTATTCTATCAGTTACATTTGCTGAACTGCTAAGTTAAAGGGACATGAGCACACCAACACTGGATGTTAAGCAGTGGTGGGGATGAACACACATGTAAAGACATACACGCATGCACACGACAGGCTTCTTTCAGTTTTTGTCTACCAAATCATTCACAAGGCATTAGTCAGCCCGAGGCTATGGTTGAAGACACTTGCTTAAGCTGTAAGATAATAAGTTACCACACAGCAACCCCTGCGCCTATTTTATACTATTATTACAGTTTGCTGTCTCTCACCCCATTTTCTTTATTCTCACACAAACTGCTACCCATCCTTGTAATGTCCCCTACATCTATGCCACTGTGGCAAATTACTACTACTACTACTATCTATCTATCTATCTATCTATCTATCCATCCATTCTCAGCCACCTTTGGTCTGTTTCTTTCTTTCCCCCTCTCTCATATAAACATTTATACACTTTAAGCTGATGCACCCCTCCACCTACCTTACTATGAAACATAACTTCTTGAAACTGTGCTATACCTTGGCAACTCCTTCCTCCCTATTCACTTAATAGAGGCTGTTTTTTTTTTTGCCAAGCCACATCTGATTACTACCTTGACCCTTGTCTGATAGCTGAGGAATGTATGATCAAAATATGGACTCCATAAGTTGCATTGTAGGTTACCTGCCTAAGAGAACAATATCTTTAAATAATAACTGACAGAAGACAGAGGGAGATACTTTACCTCTTGTTGCATGGGACAAATGATAACCCTTAACCCTTTTAGCATGATAAAATGCACTCAGTGCACTTTATAGAGTGATACCCAACCATAGCAAACATACAAAAACTTCAATGTACAAGTGAGATATGATCTCAGCAAACTACATTACAGATTAACTATTTAGAACTTTGAATAAGAACTGGATCAAGATATATGAGATAAGAATGAATAAGAACTGGATCAAGATATAGGAGATAAGAATGAATAAGAACTGGATACAAGATTTAGGGAAGTGCAGTAACTTCAAATAAGAGCTGTAACCCTGATTGAGCAGACCTCTTTGACCAAATATTACTGCTACTATCATCTAGAACTACATATCCTTTCCTTTTTAAAACAGTATAGTGCAATGTGAAAATGACTGCAGTTATTTGTAGCAGGTTGAATGACCACATAGGGACTCTTTTACCTCATTTTCCTTATAGTTATTGTTTAACTCAAGATTAGCCCTAATAGAGCAGACTCATGATCAAAAATATTTCAGTAGTGAGTGAGTAAGTATCATGTCTTTTGGTTAGGCATACATTATCAAATAAGTCAAGCTCATTTTTAAGACATGGGTATGATTTGAGAGAGTTTTGATTGCTATTTCCAGCAGGTTAAGCAACTATATAGGTTTCCTCTATATGGTCATTCCCGTATAATTAAAGAAAGTGGAAGGAAGACACTACACAATAACAGTAAGTTCACAGCGTACCAAACATGTGATTCAATTTCCATCTGTAGTTAATGCCCTTGGAAAATGTGACAACATGATGGCTTCATATTTTCTACTTTCTTTACATATTCATGTTAGTAAATATGTGAAGTATCATGTCAACATATGATTAATTAAAAGTACTAATGTTTCTGTATTGGGTACATTAAAACAAAAATACTGTCTTCCTGAAATATTTACAACAATAACAAATGCACTCATTCAACATACTAAAGGAAAGCAATCAAATGTCCTTCAAATAACACCCTACTGAATACATTCTGAATACATTCATCATCATCATCATCGTTCTATGTCCGCTTTCCATGCTAGCATGGGTTGGACGATTTGACTGAGGATTGGCAAGCCAGAAGGCCACACCAGGCTCCAATCTGATCTGGCAGAGTTTCTACAGCTGGATGCCCTTCCTAACGCCAACCACTCTGAGAGTGTAGTGGGTGCTTTTACGTACCACCGGCACGAGGGCCAGTCAAGTGGTACTGGCAACGGCTATGCTCAAAAAAGGTTTTTTTTTATGTGCCACTTGCACGGGAGCCAGTCCAATGGTACTGGCAATGACCTCGCTCTAATGATTTTCTAACGTGCCACCAGCACAAGTGCTAGAAGGCGACTCTGGTGACAATTTTGCTCAAATGGTGCTATTTACAGGCTACTAGCATGGAAGCCAGACAGCTGCTCTGGCAATGAACATGCTCGGACAGTGCTATTAGTGCTCCACTGGCGCAGGTGCCAGTCATCGAGAATGGTTCAATTACTATTTCGATTCCAATTTCACTTGCCCCAACTGGTCTTTGCAAGCAGAGTTTAGTGTCCAATGAAGGAGAGGTTGGCATGGGTGCCAGTCGTCAGATTCGGTTCGATTTCAATTTCAGATTTCAAATTTCAAATTCCAAATTCACTTGCCTCAACAGGTCTTCGCAAGCAGAGTTTTTAGTGTCCAATGAAGTAAAGATACAAATAAGTGAGCTGGCTACACTTCTGGCACAGGTCACAGATTATGCTCTCACTTGCCTTGCCGGGTCTTCTCACATACTGCATATTTCCAAAGGTCCCAGTCACTGGTCATTGCCTCGGTGAGGCCTAAAGTTCGAAGGTCGTGCTTCACCGCCTCATCCCAAACTATTTGAAAAGATGGGATGATCATGGCAAGAATGCCTTTGAATATAGGTCTGCTTGATCAGGGTTGTCTAAGAGATAACCAACAACAGCCTCAAATACCTAAAAAGTGAAGGAAGGTACCATTATGTGATCATACACCTTGCTAGAAATAGCAGCTAATTTTTCTTAAAGAAAATATACTATTTTTGTTAAAAAGGGGCACATTGGACCATGTAGTTCTCAATATACAAAAGGATGAGATGGTCTCAGCTGGACTGTCTTTGTTCGTAAGCTTACTCCATCATAGCTGATCTAGGACTAAAAACAATAACAAAAACAACCTCATCTAAGCAAAGATAGAAACAGTTTACACACATGTAACTTGAAACTAACCAATATTATTTCAAAATTCCATCAGGAAATTTATTTAGTTTATTGATACTTTGAATGGTATTTATTAGACCCTTGAATACACATAAAGCAATCTGAAACATTGGATAAAGGCAGAGACAAAAGCCAGCTACTGAGCAGAGGCTCAAAGTATCAGAAATAGCAGTCAAATTGTTTTCAACAATCTTAAAAAAGGGAAGGGTAGGTCAGACAAAAAAGTCCCTCAGATGGAGTAAGGTCATGACTAGAACTTCTTTTGTAGGTTTGCTCAATCAGAGCTAATATAGAACTTAACAACAACTAAGGGAACCTCTATGAAGTAACCATTGACAGAGCTTCTGATCAGTTACTTAAGTTACTACAAACATTACCCAAATCTCCCTCAAATCACTTACCCCATCGTCTTAAAAGAAAAAAAAAAGCATGTATTGGACAATGTAATCCATGATATACAAAATGTAAGAGAGAGGCTTCATGGCTGGAATACCTTTCATCATAGGCTCAGTCACCGGTAAGCTGAGGCCAGACAACAACAACTACTATAGTATATTGTATGTATTTTAAAATAATGTGTTTACTGTCCAGATTCCTTTCCCATTCTACAGGATATGGGTGAAAGATTGAAAGTAAACAAGGAAAAGAGAAAATGTAAGATATTGAAGTTATATAACTTAAAACAGAAAGGGGAATGAAAGAAGTAGAGAGAACTGAAAGCAGAACGTAAGGTAGTGGTATTTGAAAAAACATCAATTCTAATAGAGTGCCATAATGTGTGATTGTAATAGGGTATGTGGAGGGAACATAGGTAAAAGATTGAAAAACAAGAAGAGGAGTACAGTGTTTAGAGAAAATACTGTTAGTGGAAAGAAAGGTAAACTAAAATACACACATATATAAACAGACACATGTCAATGGTATTGACTAACCCTCTCAGCTCAAAATTACTGCTCTTATGCCTAAAGCAAAATCAGATATTATTATTTCTAATATAAACACAAAGCTCAAACTTCTTGAGGAGAAGGACAAAAGTTGATTAGATTGACCTCAGTATCTAACTGCTTCTTACTTACAGACCTGGGAAGGTTGAAAGACAAAACTGATTTTGATGAGATTTGAATCCAGAACATAAACTCACCTAATTAAATATTTCAAGGTATTTTTCCATCACAATACTGATTTAGCCATTGGCTGCTCTCTCTCTCTCTCTTGCTCTTCTCCCCACATCTGTGTGTGTGTGTGTGTGTGTGTGTGTGTGTGTGTGTGTGTGTGTGTTCTGCCTATCTTTGAATATATCTACAGTATACTGATTACCATGAATGATCAGTTATTCAAAGGTGTTTCTCAATCTCTCAATAATTTTATAATCAATTTGCTGTCAGGTAAACTATCATAAAATTTGATATCCTGACAGATAGATCGTAAAATAAACCTTTTCCAATGTATCAGATAAACAGAATATCTTTTAAAGCAATAAATAGGCAAAACAATGACATATATAAAGATTGTTCATGTGGATGTAAAGACTTGGCTTATCAGAAGGGAGACAATGGGGATATTGTGAAGTTGTTATCTTTCTTTGTGAGCTTAGGATGTAAAAAGTGTTTCCAATAGGGAAGTGAAACTTAGTTGCTGAGTCTGTTCACTGGCAATTCACTGTCACATCAGAGGACTATACTTAAACAATGATTTGTGTAGCTTACATATAAGTTTGTATTGTAAAAGTGAAGGAAGGGGAGTGGCAGTGATATACCATCAACTTGGCCTCAGTAGATTACTGTATTTAATTGAACAGCCTTAAAGAAATAAAATACAAAATGAGCTCTAGTATTCAAGTTAGAAACATTAAACACAAAAGTACCTTGTTTCAAATAAAGTTGCTCACAAAATTAGTAGAGTCAGACACAACACTGACATTTATTACCATCATTAACCGTTTTTACATCCACTTTTTCCTTGCTAGTATGGTTTGGAAGAGACTTATCAAGGCAATACTCTATAGCCAGAAACCCTTTCTGTGGCCAAACCATACCTGCATTTTGAGCAAGATGTTTTTAATTTACTAATCTTCAACTGGCAAAAAAAGTCAAGGAAACTGCCAAGCTACCAGATGTATTATTTACAGAAGATATACACACAGCCTAACCATTGCCCAAATAGTACCAATGTGAAGACATGGAAAACTAAACACACACTTTCTCTCTCTTTCATAAACACACACATACGATAGATTTCCATGCAAATCCAGCCCATCAGTTATCACTTACAAGGCATGGGTCAGCCCAAATCTATAATAAAAGACATTTGCACAAAATGTCATGATTATGAACAGAAATTTTTAACCACACAGCCATACCTAAACATTTATTTCAATTATATAAAAGTTATTTTAAAAAAATATTTTTCAAAAAATGGGCAAATTTGCTTTTATAAACATTTTGATATGATGAGAGAAAGAAAGAAGATCACAGTATACTGGCCATAGGAAACATCTCTCTACCCTCAGCAGTTACATTACTGAATGAAAATTCTTAAAGATTCTATCTTGAAGACGGACTATACAGAAAAAGCTCTCAAGCAGCAATAAATTCTATCAGCTTCATTTGTAAAATTCACATAATCATATGCAAACGTGCATATTACATGTGAGTATATAATTTAAAAAAAGGTTTGGATTCTCTTTATATTAAGAAAACAAACAAAAAGGAGAAATGAAATATTGTGGATAGATATTATTGCAGAAACATGGATAAATATAATTTAGTATGTGAAAAGTGAGGAAGCTAGCATGTTACTTTGGTATAAAGACTATTGAGAATAGTGAAATAGGTTAAAGGAATTTTGGCAGGAAAGGACAATACTAGAATATGCAAGTGGGTAAGGAATTGGCATTATATTTAACCATAGAAAATTTATAGTAGTGTATGCCTATCTAATAGACTGAAAGAGGGAGAAATATGTGGAAAAACTATGTGGAAATATAGATATCTTAGTCTACTTATTTGAATTACAAGTTCCACTCAAACTTATTTGAAAATAGTTGATCAAAATTTATATTCTTTCATAAACTCCCTTGCCTTATCCCTTTATAATTATTTTATTAACAACACAATTTAAACACATCTACTATCAACAGCTAGAAGCAGGAAACATTTCAGAAACTGGGAGTTGATAATCTTTTAAATTTAATACCAAATATAATCTTAATGAAAATTTAAAGAAAAGAATAAATAAATAGATAAAAATATAAACATGCAATAATAAATCTCTGAGCGAGGTATAAACAGTAGCTGCATGACATTGCGAAGTATATTTGCTACCTAAATGTGGCTAACCCTTAAGGGTTGATGCTACTGTAGCTTGTAGCCCCAAGAAGACATCTCCTCCAGTTAGCTATTGACACACTTTCTGTGCCCTATCAGTATTTGCAAAGGGAAGTCACATTTAGGTGGCAAATATACTTCACAATATAAATATGATTATCATTATAGTCATCCACCACATCAGTACTGGATATAGTGCTGCTTCTTTCTACTGAAACCAAATGTTTTACATGATACTTTATCCAGATTCCATTTTTCCATTTTTTCTTTCACTTCATTGTTCTTATAAATGTTATTTGCTCAAAGGCAATATTGAAACTTAAAATCATCCATTACTTGCTATTTCTTTGTTATTAAGGATTTAATGGGGGTGAAATGGCGAAAATGGTTGAAAATATCAGTTGTATGATGGAGAGAACATTAGATAATAAGGATACATAATATGAGAATTTTATTATTGTATAATATTTTTTTACTCCCATATTAAGTGAACAGAGTAACTTAATTTGAACTAGAGACCTTTGAAATCCAAGCTAAATGTTTTCCCAACTAACTCAATGCCAGTCGTAAATAAAGCAGTCGCCCAACCAAGCTAACCTTCTATTCAGTCTAGAGTAATTGTAATTTTACCCATGGGATAAAATTGTTATGGATTTCCATCTTACTGCATATAAAGCAATAAAGTAATATTTGGTGGAGTCACTATAAAAGAAATCGATGCATGAAAGAGTTGCTTGACAATCAACATCACAAACTTATGGTGGAGTTATCATCAGTTTAGGCATATTGGATAACACATTGAAACAGTAATTTGAGAAACAGTCTGTATCTCATTCAATAGAAATCTACAGAAACCATTTAGGAGAATACAGATTTATTGTATTAGTCAGAAAGGGCAGTACCAATAGCCTTTATAGGCCCTCCTAGACTGGGGATCAGGACAGATGGGTAAGATTGAAGTGGTTAGTGGGAAAATAGACAGTGAGTAATGTTTAGTGATGCAGTTAGGGATAAGAGTAGGTCATACTTCAAACATGGATCAATGGTCATATTGTGATAGGAGTAAGGATAATTATATTTTCTTTCGTATATGTTTATACATATACAAGATGTATGCATCATCTCAGAGATAGGAGCAGCATTTTAGAGTAGGGTGTATTTGTGCCTTATACAGAATCAGCAACTGTTCAATATTGAAAAACTTTCTGGCACTGAAAAGGATCTCATGATTTTGTGATGTAATCATAAACTATCTGATGCGCATGTGAATGTGCATGTATGTGTGCAAGTGGGGGTGTTATGAATCATAATAAGAAACATTAAGACCTTGCATTCATCAAGAATATGATAAATTTAGCTGTTTGTTACATAAATAGGATGCACTAATAAGGGCATGTATTTATTATTACAGATGTGTGAAGTTTTAAAGGAATTTTTTCATGGAAGATATCTGCTAGAAATATTGAAGCTGTTTGTAGCTGAGATTTATCAGTGGAATCTGAAGAAAGCATGTGTATAAGCTTGATTAAAAGAAATGGAAAGTATGTTGTTAATGTAAAAGAGGCAAAGTGTGGGTTAGTGAGGTACCCGTTAAGTCAATGGGATACAGAACTCAGAATCCGATAAAGTTCTACTATCTGCAAAATTCTAGTGAATCTATTCTCCAGTGCACTTTTTTTAAAGAAACAGTTCCATTGATATTTAATACCAAATATAACCTAATTTTATTATTTATTGTTACTATGTTATGGTAACCAGAATACTAATGTTACAGACAAGAATATTGTTGATACAAAGAATATTTTGAAACACAAACAAGATATCTATAGAACTTGAATGTAATGATCATGAACTTAGATTGTCTCTCAGTCAACATAATTCAATTTGCTTTTGTTTGTTGAATAATCTTGTGAAAAATTCCTTCATCAAGTAAAAGGAGTAACAAGAAAATCAGAGTTTTTTTCGAACATTTAACATAGTTTCCCTATTTTTGTTGATATGCAGCTTAGTAAGCTGTAAGGGATTGCATTTTAGTGGACCTTTATTCACAAATATCACATCCACTAAACTAGTGCAGTACAAGTTTTAGAAATATGGTCAGAAAACCACAAAAGCAACTGTTCATAGTCAAAATGAACAGTCAATATGCCGTCACAAATGGTTAAATGAATGTACTGTAACTAGTTGGAAAATTAAAGCCAAATGGATATAATAGATAGTATGACACAAAGACTTTTGTAAGAGATGAACTTTTGGCTATTGAAGGCCAATAGTCTAAACCAGTCAGGCATCAGAAGTCTTTCTTGCATGAAGAATTTTGATATAAGTATATGAACTAAGATACAGTTTAAAAAGAAGCAAAACAAATACTAACAAAATATTTGCCAAAGTGTCTGAAAGCTAACAAAATACAAAATTAGCGTGAAAACAAAAGAAGTTTGGCAAGAATAGTTTAAACAACAATATCAGACAGGATATTAGATATCAGTAATTTTCCTCTGCAACACAAATGCAAATATAATGCAGCTTTGAGGATGGCATCAAGAATGAAAGATTAATCTAGGAAGTTAGGCTGACAGTTTATCACAACTTGAAAAATCTCATAGTGAAAATTATTAGCAGTTTACTGTAAAGAAAAGTAAGAAACTGGGTGGGGAAAGCAGGAAAGAAAAGAAGATAAAAACCTCAAGTAACCCCCCCCCCCCCCCCCAAAAAAAAACAAAACAGTGATGTTTCCCAAATGAATCATTTTCATAATTAAAAAAAAATAAAATAAAATCAACTCTTAATACCAACATAAGTGCTATTTGTAAGTTGGTGAAAAATAATAAAAATGGTGAGTAAAGACAGAAGAAGAAAATCACATAAAAGGAAATTAAATCTTGAGATATCTCAAAAACTAACAACTGAGATTACAATTACAACTGAACTGTAAAATGACAATGATTTTATATATACAATAACAATATATATATATATATATATATATATATATATATATATATATATATATATATATATATACAAAATTTTATTTAAAAATTCTAAGGTTAGACTTTTCAATTTAAGATTCTGTGTATGTGTATGTATATAATGTATATGTATACATTTGTGTATGTGTATATATATCATCATATACATATATTTATAGATAGAGAGAGGGAGGGAGAGCCTGTAACAGCATACATACAAGCATTCATAAAACAATGTACCATGCAACTTTATGAATGCATATATCAATATAGACATTTGTTCCTACATGCATAATATAAATATATTTTTCTGCATTGAAATAAGTGTGCAGAAAAAAGAGCTAGAGTAGATGTATTTTTTTTTTTTTTAATTCATCTATCACAAATCTCAAAATTTCATTGCCATCCATAGTTGCTCGTCACAAAGTATGTATGAATGTTATACTTTTAACAACCTTGACTATGGAATAAAATAGAAGAAATAATTGAAACAATTCAACATAATGGAACAAGTCTGAATGTTGAACTTTCAATAGCCTTAACAATGGAAGAAAAGCAGAGATATAATCAGAATCTTTTAACATAATGAAACAGATTTCAGTGTTATGCTTTAAACAACCTGGAACTATGAGAATGAAATGAAAGACATAATCAAAAGCAATGTTGTGAGGTCTTCTAAATTTATGCATCAAAACTAACAAAATGAATAAAATGTGGAATATCAACTATATATCACCCAACAACATTATTATGATATTATTATTATTATTAAGGGAGGCTGGTAAAATTATTAGTGCACTGGATAAAATGCTTAATGGCATTTTTTCCAGTCTGAGTTCAAATGTCACCAAGGTTGACTTGGCATTTCATCCTTTTGGGGGTCAATTAAATAAGTACCGGTTGAGTGCTGGAGTTAAAGTGATCACCCCTACCAAAAATTTCAAGCCTTGTGCCCATAGTTGAAAGGATTGTTATTATTAGAATCATTATTATTATTACTGACTGAGACTAAACACACTACAGTATTTTCTTTTCTTTATGTATGTACTAGGTTCAAATTTTATCAGAGCTTATTTAGTAATTTATCCTTCCAGGATCAATAAGTACCAGGCATAAACTGAAGTAAAGTCAATCAATTGTCCCTGCTTCCAGAAAATTTGTCACATTGTAGGAATAGGTATAATAATCATTTACATAATTATTATCAAAATCATAATTATCACTATCAATATCACAATTATTGTAATAAGTTTGTAAAAAAATTATCATAAAACAGACCCCCCCCCCCCAACAAACTAAATAAAATAAGTTTGCTGAGTGCTGCAAGAGGTACAAGAGTATTTTTTTTTTTGTTTATTTTGAAGATGAATTTTCTTTTCATTTGATTTTAAACTAACGTGTGAGCATAGTGGGGGTGGGGGATCAAACAAGCAAAAAATTAATATAGCCTTCTATGAACAGTATCAATCATTGTAATATTGATAGTATTCAATACTAGCTACAGAAGTAACAACTTTGGTAAAATTCTCATTTCACAGAATATTTTTTGAGGCAATAAATAAACAGTAAAATGCACACACACACAATCATCACCTTTCCTATATAATGAATTAGTGCAAGGAGGAATCCGACCATGTTCAAGTAATTTTAAGTAATTCATACATTTATTATCTGTTATAAGGTTGATATGAATACTATATACTTGTGTGTGTGTTCAGATACAAAGAGGTAATAGATCACACATACTGTTAATTTTAGTATATATATATATATAAAATGCTTGAGAAAATCTAAAGCATACTCTTTCACTTTTCTACTCTTTCTCTCTGTCTTACATACATACACATAGACATACACTCAACTGACTCAGTAAAGTTTTAAAACTATAAACCAAACAACAATAACAAAATATTAAACCAAAATAGTTTAGTTTTTCTAAAACTTATCTATTTTCAAATGGGTGACATTTGGAATTTTGAGAAATAAAAATTGTCTTTGCAATTCATAACTATTACATCAGATTACAAAGATAGACTACAAAGCAACAAAAATTATCAAAATTCTCTATTCAATTACTGGAATATACATATGAATTTGAAGTCAATAATGTTAAATGATAGATGAAACGTTGACCACCTCCACCTTTTGTCACATGGAAGGTGAGTGGATGCAACAGATGCTCCTTGATAATATTTTAACTGATAGTCTCTTTAGCAGTTATTTGCACCTTTATAAAGAGAGAGAAAATCCCCTCTTTAAACTATTGCTGCTATGACTTTCACTAGTTGACTCGTATGACATTTTAGCAACTAGAGAATTAAAAAAACTGTGGGAAAGGGTAAATATAGTTAGATATTTTATATTCATTCATTTACACATAATAAAGAAAAAAAAAAAAACTCAATTCTGTTTACATTTATAAATCATTTCAATGAATTCACATAATGTTTTGATAAAATTATAGTTTAAAAAAGTTTTATAGTATTTTGCTAAAGTGATTTCTAATTTTTTTAAAATATAAAACATCAATAAAAATTTATAAATTAAAAACCAAAACCCTGACAAATACCTTTTATATACAAACTTTAGATAAATGTGTAAAAAGGTGAGCTCTAATTTACCCAGATTTCAATTTCTTTTAAAGCATTGTAACAAAGCAACATTAATAAATATTATTCATGTGAAATATTAGGAAACGACTGGGTTGATTTTAAGAAAAACAGAAATAATAGAAATATTCCTCACATTCTAAACATTTTACTGAACATGCTTATGAAAATGATAAGTAAGCAAATGCTAATAGTCTTAAATGAACATTTAAGGATTAGCTATAAGGATTGATATGATGAGGCCCATCATACATCTTTAGCCTTCTCTTTAGCCCTTATATGCAAATGCGTGTGTGTATGGGTATGTGTGTGCACCTATGTGAGTGTGTGTGTGTGTGTGCACCTATGTGAGTGTATGTGTGTGCATGTAGTTTGTTAATTATATAATTAAATCCATGCTACATCTACATTTTACACATGTGTACACAAATATGCTGTTTAACAGCTTTTAAATGCTGCTTTACTTATGGGACATCTTACATTCACACATACAAACTTAGAATGAGTAAAAGTTAAGAGAAGTAGTGGGGGATCATATGTGATGACATACGATCTACACTTTTTAAAAACATCTAATACAGATCTCTCTAACCCATGGTGGCACAGAAAAACAAAAGCTATGAAGAATATGTGTCCATGCATGTGTGTGTGTGCATACACCTGTGTTGCGTGAGCACACATACACACAATTATAGATACGTGTGTGTAAATGTATGATTATAGTTTGTGTATGCATGGATATACATGTATCGATATGTATGCATATACATACACGCACACGCATATAGATATGAAAACATCATACACACCCGCATATGTACAGAAGAAAAGAACTATGAAGTTAGTGAGAACTGCGTTTCTTGTTGAATACATATAAATATATATACACACACACCTACACTCACTCATACACATGCAAGTGTATTGGAATTAGTTTTAAAAATGTCATAATTTGTTAATCTGTTAATTACTGGGAAATAAAGATAGAGAAAGATGAGATAAAAAGATAGAGAGGAAAACTAAAAAAAAAAAACAAAAAAACCCTGCATTTTTCCGAAGAGAAAATACAAAAACAGTGTAAACAGAACGAAGACAGAATAACAGAAAAATGGAAGAATAGTGAAGCATGAGGAATAGATAAATAAGAAAAAAGTACACCAACCATGCTGCAGTCCAGCTGGCCGGCCACATCTTCATTGCAACTGAGTAAACTGTTTTTTCGGTGCTCATCATAGGTATGGTATTGCTGATATTATCACCAAGTCAGTGTTCAGTTAACTATCAACAGAACAGCATGCAGGACAGTGAGTAGCAAACACTGGTGACAGTCACACTGGCTACTGCCACTTCCACAGACATATTCCTTCATTGCCATGATCCAAAAGAAAATAGAGAGAGAGAGAGAGAGAGAGTAGGAGAGGGAGAGTAGAAGAGAGAGAGAGAGTAGGAGAGAGAGAGAGAGTAGAAGAGATAGAGATAGAGAGTAGAATAAGAAAAAGAGAGGGCAGAAGAAAAAGATAGAGAAAGAAGAGACAGAGAGAAAACTAACAGAGAGAAAGAGCAAGAAGGAGGAGAGAGAGAAGGAAGAAGAAAGTAGTGTAAGGCAGTAACTATACACAGAAAGGTAGCAACACAGTCAGCAACCACTTTAACTGTACAATCATTTATGGCTCCGAAAGTGCTGCTGTGTCCAGGCTCATCATCCAGGTAATAAGCACCGCAGCAAGGGAACTAGTCAGTGCTGTTCACTGCAGCACACCTTATCTACAACTCCGAGCAGACCTATTTCCCAACTATTAATAATATCCATCCCCTTCTGCATTCTCCACTTTCTTTTCTTTCTAAGCTTAGTTCCGTCTATATCAACTGCTACTGCTATTGTTTGCACTACAGTAGTAGCTTGACTGCTGCTGCTGCTGCCGCAGCTGCTAAACACTGACAATGATGATGATGAAAAATGTAAATGAATTTACAGGGGAGAATCTCATCATTATTGAGACTCAGAAACTAGTTTGACAATTGTAATTTTATTTATTATTATCCTCACACATGTTCAGTTACACACATACACACACACACGTAGAATGATGCAGCATTCACAAGAGACTTCTTTATATCAACTCCCTTTGTTTCAGCTTTCATGTAGAATATCTCACAAAGCATTACTGAAGTAACTTTATATCTAACACAAATCTACAGAACAAAAAAATCAACAAGCTTTTCTTTATAGATTGCATTAAAAAAAAAAATGAAGTTAGTGTGAGTGAGTATGTGTGTAGTGGAGGAATACGATTTTCTTTCATCACCAACATATTGCTGAGAAGTAATTAATTTATCCTCAAATTCAAAATGAAAAACAAAAATAGCATTAATAATATTCATGAGACAGTAATTAATTACACAAAGAAAGATCTAGGAAAATAACTGATAAGTTTTTGAGAAAGAAAGGAAAAATATAATTTATAAACCTAATGAAAACAAAAAAATATATGAATTTCCCACCTGCTAATTAGTCATAATGAAGGTTTATCTAAATATTTTGTTTTCTTTGTTAATTAAAAAATGAAAGGAAAAACAAACTATTGATATATTTTGTAAAAATAAATTTAGCTTCAACTGTGAGTTAAGACTCCGGAACTTCTTCCAAAGTTAAACCACATGAAAGTGTTTGAATAAATACTACATAAGAAATGTTCAACAATTACATACTTAGCATTTTAATTCTAAACTATGTACTCAAAGACAGTTAAGGAAACTCTCTTTAGAAAATTATTACCCGTTCTCAACAAGCTGTTGAAGAAATACCTTTATAAAATACTTTGCAATTGCTGAAAGATTTGCTCTATCCAATATCAATTCTTTCTCTTTTCATTCCCTACTACTAAACTGCAGTGCATAATCCCTGTCTCCCATTTTCTACAACAGTTCTCACATGTTACACCAATCTATTAATACTTTGTCGTTTCCCTTGCTGCACAATTTCTCTGAAGATATTCTCATAAAACACATTTCCTTCTAGGAAAACACAGACTTGCAATAGCCTGTACTACTTCCCTTACATCACCTGCTTTTTTTCTTTACCCTGCAGATATAAACCGTTTTTCCCTGAAAGGTTTTGTGGAAACAAAAGAAAAGGAAAGGAATGACAAAATGTATTTTCTTCATTTCTCATAAGAAAGCTGACAATATTTATGAATAAGAATAAATAACAAAGTATCCTTCCCTACCACCATCATTATTATTTCCTTACTCAGCTATAAATATGTCTCTTGAGAAAGATTTGAATGTAGAAGAATTCAGCATGCAATCACAATAGTTTTTCAAACTTGGTGATCACCTTCAGCAAACATTAAGAGAGAAACAAAATAAAACAAAACACATTTCCTAACAACATAATTATAGTTCCACAGATGAGATGAAAAGAAATAATTTTGTGGAAGTACATTATCTAACAAAATCATACGGGCACCTTACATCTTATTTGGACTATTGCTTAAAGAAAAATGTTCAGCTCAAACTAATATGAATATCTAAAGAACAGATAGAATGATTAGTTCTGCTAAGGAGCTTTGATATTGGTTTCAGAAACAGGTTTCAGTACGCAGGAGAAGGTTGAATATAAATTCCGCTTAAAACTATTTAAGAAGAATTTCTGATAAAATACAAAAGGTCAGACTTTTGTACATCACGATTTGATGGTTCTTTGCCTTTGGTATTTAATGACTCGAAAAATGTTCCTTCTATAGCATTGAACATAAATAAAAATAAAATACTTTCAAAGAATTGTTAAGATGACCAAGGGAAACAATGAGTTGTGAATAAAGTGTAATGTACCCAGTGATATGTATGCTAAAGAAATAAAATTCAATATTTTCATGTGAAATATCAATGAAGCCATTATTGGTAAATTATAAATAAAAACAAAATATTTGAAAACAATAAAATCTACAGAAACAGTGCTAGTTTGTCTTCTGAACAACTGCCAACACAAAGAAAATAAAAATTGACTAGCAAGACATCACAAGAGCAAACATGCTGTTATACTAAAGCTATAAATATTCTCTTCTTCATACAAGTGCAATATTCAGACTATAATTTGTATCACAGGCTAGAGTTGTTAAGAAACGATAATTAACAAATCTGGCAACTTCCTTCTCTAAGATTTATATTCAATCAAAAGTTGTGAAATTTATAGATGAAGATACTAAATTAAAAGAAAAATTCCTTTAGCTTTCTAGAAGAAATGTATACAAAGAAAAATATTTAGTCCATAAGACTTTCATAATACAAGTCAAATGTAGACAACAGTGGTGTTAATGTGTAGAGAGCAGAAATAAACAATGTATATAAAGAAGCATCACAAAATTTCTGATGTAAGATAAAATCTTTTCTAATCTTATTTTCATGGAAGACAAATATTTAATACATGATTCTGTCTGTGAAAACCTATCTAAATTCAAATATCTTTGTTATTTTATCAAGGAGATTTATTTTAAAACTAGAATATCAATATTTTCAAATGAGAACCCCCCCCCCCCAACCAAAACAAAACCAAACCAAAAGATTGTAACAATCTACATGTGAAAAAGAAATAATTCATGGATATATAATCAACAACAGACCAATGTTACTGAGTGTAAGTACTCCAAACTTAAATACATGAATATATTTTACTGGAGCAATAAACTTCACTTTTTGGTAAAAGCATAAATTTAACCTCTAGGACAAATGCTTAACATTATATTTAACATCAAAGCTACTAGATCATTCTCTGACTAAAAACATTTCTTCAACTTGCTTTCAATCACTGATAAAACATAAACATCAGAATGAAGCATGAAGTACACAGTCAATGACTGATACTGAACTGGTTCCCATTAGGTTAGATTTAGGTAACCATAATTTTCTTCCACAAAATAGAATAAAATTCTTCAATTATAAAAGTAAAAACCAAAATTATGCTTCTCTTCCGAGCAACTTACCATTCTCGTAACTGCCCAGTCAAATCCAAAAATGGAATAGATTACTAAGAGCTATTTCCTGCAACCTGTCAGGTCTTGTTCAGATGAAAGACACAGGAAGCTTAAGTAGATAAAATCAACTATATTTTAATGATTTCATATTCCGTCACTCTCTCCCACTGACATCTTTTACTAAAAGAACTTTTACATATTATGGGGTCTGAATTCACCTCAGAATAACTAAAAGAAAGATATATATTTTGTATATAAAAGTTCCTTTGGCTTTTCCAAAGTGATCAAAGACAGAGCAAAAGTTACAAATTTAAAGTGCAATTTCTTAAATACAATTTTTCAATTTTTTTAATATTTGACTATAATAGATTAGATGAAGCAGTGGAGAATTTTTTCTCTAATTTTCAGTGCTACAAATACTAATTTTGTTTTGTTTATTTCTGCATCAGCACAAGTAAGTTTTAGTAGAAATCTCTAATTATTATATATACAAACAACTGGAAATATCTCTCTCAATCTAAAACCACACAAATACATTATGTATGTAGATGTCCACAAAAACATTATGTATGCAGGTGTTCACTGAAAGGAACAACAAAACTTGATCCTCCCCAGTTAGAAGCAGTATATATTTTGAGGAGTTAACTTCTGTGTTCTTAAGCTTATCTATACCAAAATTAACTTTGGAGTTGAAAACTGACTATGTGTCCATAAATGACTCAAATTATTATATTACTGGCACTTACTTCATTGATACTGGATATAATATTTCAATACAGATTATTCATGTAGTAAACTGTAAAGTGCCACTAAGCTTAACATAAATTTATAATATCTGATAGAAATTGCAATCTTATGAAAATCACTGAAAATTCCAGCAGCACAGTTATCTGTATGGTGAGTCTTTTTACCTCAACAAATCTGCAAATATGTGTTTGCATACATACATAAAGAACAGAAACATGTTGCTATGCCTAAATATGAATCTTTGTGTGTGTGTGTGTGTGTGTGTGTGAGAGAGAGAGCACTCAATAGGTACATTCATTCACATGGACTAAGCAGTTGTATGCTATACTTTTCTCCTTGTTACTATTACATAAAATAGTCGTTTAATACATTTATCGGTGATTTTATTTCTACAAAGGTCGATTTTTTTTCTTCTTTTAGAAATAAAATCCATAACTTTAACAATATTGATTTCAAAATTGTTCAATTCTAGATATGGATGTTTTATGATCATTTGTATAGCAATCATAATAATAATAATAAAAAAAAACTAAAAACATTTTTCTTTCATATTTATACTTATGCTTAAAAATGATTTTTAGTTGACTGAATCTGAAAACAACAATTTGCAGTGAAAAACAGAGCAGAGAACACATGAAAGCAGATAGCATGCAAAAAAGAGGCAACCAGGCATGCATGTCTCTTGTTTTTCATCTAGTTGAATACACTGTTTTGTTGATTTATAATAATGCTAAGTGGAGACCAAGCAAGCATAAAGAATCAAATATTTTAACAAGTTAGTCACTTGAAGACAACTGCCAGTAGGGGACAATAAAGCCTTTCTTTCTTTGGGCTTTTGAAGCATAGACAGAATTGCATTGGTTTTTAAGTTGTCTATTTAAATCCATGAAAAATGTCAGCTTAACCTGGTCAGTAAACTTGCAGACATCCCATTCACCGGTAACACACAAAATAATACTGTAATACTTCCCTTGTCATTATGTTTGCATTGTTTTTTTTTCTTTTTCCCTTCCATTTTTCTTATGTCATGTTTGGTCAGAGGTCTGGAGAATTTTTAGTGAAGTGGAATAACAAAGAATGCTGTAAAATTTCTTACAGAACTAATGAAACATGATATAACACATGACTGACACAAAGTTGACATCAAGTTGAAGATAGTTTTATGTCGTGTAGTAACAATAAACATCATTGGGAACTTGTAGAAATCAATTGAAACTATAATTTTTGCACTTTTTATCTATATTCCATTACAATCCTCATGAATGCTCTCTCTTTCTCTTTTGTGCTCTCTGACCAAAATTCATCCCTCAAAGAACATACAACCAAGCTGCTTATATCATAATATCATGCCCAGAAATCATATATGTTATAAGCTTTCTTTATTGAAATAGTTCTCTAGAAGAAAAATATCCTTCATCAGTTACACATTATACTAAGAATTATTTCCTTAGATTTTTTAAAACTTGTTTTTGTTACTTTATAAGGTTGGTGAATTTGGTGGTGGTGGTGGGGGGGGAGTAGAGATACAACTGTAAATCCTTTGCTCCAGGAACACTTATAGATATGTAAAGTTGTACTAATGTCTAACTCATACCAGAATAGAAAATTGATGCAGAAATAAAAAAAAAAGCAAAAGAACGGAAGAATATTAAAACAATTATTTATATTCTCTGCAATTTGAGATGTGTGAATCTGCTGACTCACAGTCTGGTTATTCATAAGTCAATATAAGGATTTAAATTTTGTTGTTTTGCTTCATTTTACAATGTTATTTTCCTTCTTTTTTTGAATGCCAAAAATATGTTGAACAAATTTCATAATATTAATAATGAGTGAGATGAAATGGCTGCCTCATTGGCCATTGGTCCATAATTTTGATTCAAATTAGTACATACACTCTACTGTGCCTCTGGATAATATACATTATTCTACAAATCATTCCTATACTGATGACATTCTTTCTGCAGATCTCCATCACTTTGTTCATTGGTAACTTCAATATCTTTCGCTAGTCCTTCACAAGCTCTTGAATGAAAACTTCCAGAATACCTTGCCATGTACACTTGAAACTTAAATCTTCTTGCAACACTGAAAACTACACATCTCATGAGAAGGAAGTCATAAGCCTGTATCTCAACTACTTAAGAACAAATCATATATATATGTGTATGAGTGTGTGTTTGTTAGGTTTGCTATTTAATAGTTAAGCTTAGCTGTCCTCAGTAACCAAGTACATAACATAGATGAACATATTGGATAATGTAGTCCAAGATACATAATACTCCTTTCAAAATACAGGATGGTCATAGATGGACTATCTTTGACCATTGGTATGTTCAATGCAAATCTGGGGATAAACAACTTTAGTTATCTCTATTTCACAAACTAGAATGGACAAACAAAAGTTTTGTCCTTCTTCAGCAAACAATACAGAAGAATGGCTCATTAAGTTGTGTTATCTCAGTTATTATACTGATTTGAATGTATAGATAATTTGTGCTGAGATTGGTTTAATATAATGGAAAGTATCTGTGATATAAAGCAACAACATTGATATATCTAAGAACAATAATGAAAGGAAAACCTTTAAGAAAATCAAAAATGATATTTTAATTTTCAATAGAAAATAAATCAAATATGCATGTTTCCTGAAATTGACATATTGTTCAAAACTGAAGCAGAAATGCACAATGACAAAGCAACATACACTTTAGAATTTGTTGTTGTTGGCACTCCGTCGCTTACGACGTCGAGGGTTCCAGTTGATCCGATCAACGGAACAGCCAGCTCGTGAAATTAACGTGCAAGTGGCTGAGCATTCCACAGACACGTGTACCCTTAACGTAGTTCTTGGGGATATTCAGCGTGACACAGTGTGACAAGGCTGACCCTTTGAATTACAGGCATAACAGAAACAGGAAGTAAGAGTGAGAGAAAGTTGTGGTGGAAGAGTACAGCAGGGTTCGCCACCATCCCCTGCCGGAGCCTCGTGGAGCTTTAGGCATTTTCGCTTAATAAACACCCACAACGCTCGGTGTGGGAATCGAAACCACGATCCTATGACCGCGAGTCCGCTGCCCTAACCACTGGGCCATTGTGCCTCCCCACTTTAGAATAATCTACTGACAAAACTAAGTTATAGTCAAACAAGAAACTAAACTACTAAAGAGTCACTATTATTTTGCCGTGTCACTTGTCATGTTGCTTGGTGAAAGAAAAATGGTTTGTAAATGATCCAGAAATTACCTTTTAATGAGATTTATTATTAGAAACAATTTCTGTCAGGTTGTTTTGTTTTGGATGTTTAATCATATTTCTGAGCTTTGTTGGATATCAATGTGAGAATAAATATTGGCAAGATAATATACAACACATTGACATGATAATAGGAGCAAAAAGGTTTTTTTTTTTTTAATTGATATCAGAAAGGTATAATTATATATATATATATATATATATATATATAAATAAATCACAGCAAAAATTAGAAATAATTTTAACCAAAGCCTGTATTACAAATAACTATGTAATATTAACCCCCACCCCACTCTGCAACTACATTGCCACAAAGCAATAATTCAGAATGGATCACTGCAAAAAGAAAGCTATAACTTGTATTATCCTATAATCTAGATACATTTAGTAGTTCTTTTTTTGTTTTTTTTTTACATAAAATTTGATTGTTTTTAGATCAGGCACTTTAATTTTATTTTTTCAGAAAACACCTTTTAGTTTTAATTTAATTGATTGAAGTATAAACTTTATCTATATACCCATCTTTTGAAATTAATAAATTTATTCAGAAATCCTTTTTAGATTTGGTACATCAAAAGGGAAAGTTTTATGCAATAAAAATTCTCGCTTCGTTTGGAATGCTAACATTTTATACACAGTCTACTCACTAAATTATGTTTAATCTTACCAATATAATCTAGAATGAAGTAAATGCTTTTAGGTCATGCTTTTGAACAATCAATGAATATATTTTTTAATATTTATCTAAAGAAATGAACAGAGATCAGTGATATTAGGAGAACAACACTTAAATATATAGCAGTGGATGGATGGAGTGAGCATAATAGCTTTACATCAAGTTGGGGACAACTGTTCATGAAGTTTTGTCAGAATTTTATAGACAACTGTTGATTCTTAACAGCATTGAGTGAATTTGTATTTAGCTATGCCCCATTAAACATTATTGGCAAATTAAGCACTGGACGCAATCACATAAATCTCACACTATCAGTGAACTGGCAATCTAGTGCATGTTTGCCACATTCACATTGAAACTGCATCTGACTAACTAGGCTTTTATTGACCTATCCAGAGACCTCAATAGATTCTTAACCCTTTTGTAGTTGAAATTAATTGGACCTTATTTTGGATTTAAGCCAGACTATTCAATGGTTGCTTTCTGAATGGTCTTTGATCAATAACACCTATTGATTGTGGACTGAACAAAAGCAAACCTTCATGGAAATCAACACTTACAACTAGAGGATTGACATTACATAAGTTCTATTGTGTGCTTGTGTGTATGCATGTGTAGGAGAGACACAAAAAAGCTACTTTGACAACTCTTATTAAAGAACGGCATAGAAATAAAAATTAATAGTTTCAATGTAGTCTTTGAAACTAGATGAAATAGATATATTGAGCAAACAACAGTAAAACAAAGTTTTACCCTACTTAGTAACACATTCTCTAACACCTAATACAATCATATGCCTAAATTCTTTTCTATTAAAATTCAAAAACTTTATTATTAGAAATTTGAAACAAAATTAGAGAAAAAAAAGCATTAACTGCAAAGACACAAGATTTGATAGAGTTTTCACAAAATACATACCATAATATTTAAGCAACAATCAGTGTAATTAATGGCAAAGTTAGGAATAATATGCAATCGATGTAAAAAGCACATGACTGATCAAATAATGTATTTCATAATAGTAAACTGATGTTACCAAAAATATTCTAATGAGGAATTTTTACCACTAAAATGGAATTGCTAAAAATGTATTAGAAATCTCTCTCTCTCTCTCTCTCTCTATATATATATATATATATATATCTCAGATGATAAGTAGATAAAACTAATTATAACATCACATTATCCTCTTTTCGGAAAGTTGAAGTAGAATCAATTCAATATTCGCAGAGAAAATGACTAAATATATTTGGATAAAAAAAAAAAAGAAGAAATTACCAACATTTGCTTATTGAATCTTCAAAAGAAAATGTAAGTCAAAAGGTTTGAAAAACAGAATATTTGGATTTTACATTTTCAAGAGTCTTTGTCAGTCAATTTTATTTTTTCAATCACACACACACCTCCAAACACTGGATTTTTCCTTTGAGCTGTAGAATTTATCAAAAAGAAAGCAAATTCTTATACAAGGCCAATACATAAAACAAGTTAAAAAGAATCATGAGAACTGAGCTTACTAAAAGTTACTTGTATAGATCAAATAAGTATATTAGGAAAAAAAGTATTCCTCAAAATCAGCTAAGCAGAGATTACTTGTATTACTATAGTAAATAGCAAAAGTATAAGACCAAATCCCTAGAATGTCAGTCTAATAAATAAAATCAAATATGTAAACTCTGGTGGTATAATAACAATAGTCTAAACAATAGAGCTTGATTGAAGACGACAAATGTAAACAAATCTATTGGATTAACATGATTTTGTTGAAGCCATATTAATTTCATAATGGTGCATTATCATGGAATATTATTGAATATGAATAGGTTTCTTCCCAGCTCACAGCTAATCTTTTCAGTCTCTGTAGGTTGAAGTATGTTTCAGAAACCAACTTAACAAATCATTAATTCTTAACTTAATTGAAAATCTTACTTCAAGCATGTTTAGACCTTTGAAATGAGAACATTGTCTTCATTTGGGTTTTCTATATTTGCTTGCCATAGACTTGAATCTATTTATCTAGAGATAAAATATCTTCTCCACAACTGCCTCTCATCTTTTTGTGGTTAATAAAATAGAATACCAATCAAGTACTGAGGTTGACATAATCAACTATCCCCTCCCACTCTCCAAATTTTAGGCTTTGTGCCAATGCTAGATATAATAATTACTATATCTTCCTCAAAATATCTCTAGCTTTTGATTTTCCCTCTATTAAACTCCCCAAAGTCAGTTATTAAAATATATAGAAAACTAACTTAACCAACAAATATTGGTTACTATATCTAACTCCTGACATATCACATAACTAAGTTCCTATTTAAAACAGTATTTATTTTTCTTCTATTGATTGTTTCTCTATTTCACTTCCACTCAGTGCCATATACTTATGAGCTAATGAAAGAAATACCAGTCAAATCTCCCATGTAGACATACCAACCAAATTTCCCAGAAGACCACAACCTACCATTTAAAAAATAGGGCATATGAAATAATGTAGGTTTAAATACACTACAACTGAAAGAAAAGATGTTTCTTTGATACAACCTTCTGGAATTCCTATCACAACCAATATTTTTCTGTTTAAAGTTGCACCTCTCGTGATCTCTATTATCATTTCACATACATTGTACCATTCTGGCATGGGTTAGATGGATCTTGCCAGTCATACCAGTTTGTCATCTTGCATACATAACAAGAGAAAGCTGGCCCACTTTGTTGTGAATGTCTTCCAGTATGGAATCAGTGCATTTTATCATATCATTAACACTAGAGACATGATCTCATGTGGGAGGACTAAACGGGCCCTTTTACTCAAAATCAGTGCTTATTCTGAGTTACTACCCTTCTAGATGGGTAGCCTTGTGAGATAGCTTGAAATGTCAATGTTTTGTTTGTCTGCTCTATTTTTTAGACATAATTTCTATGGTTAGATGTCCTTCCTATCACTAATCACCTTACAGAACTTACTAGGTGCATTTTAGCATGTCATCAGCATCAGAGAGGTTGTTCTGAGAATGGGGAACTAAAGAATCCATTCTATCCTGTGCCAGCTCTCATTCAGAGTTATTTATTGTTTCTCACCTTTAAATATTTAAGTGAGGTTTCCAGTTTTAGAATGCCTTCCTCACATGAATTTCAGAAGTTCTGAAAAAGTCCATTGACACTGACTATCCTGATTAGATAATTAAAAAAAGAAATACATCCATTCTTCCATGGTGGAATGGGTCTCACAACATCTCATCCGCCATGCCTGCTACATACATTGATACAAAATGTACAGAGAGGTGAATATAAACTACAAAAGCAACATTAATAAATCAAAATTCAACATTATCCAGGCAACATTTATATAAATGTAGTTTTTCAATCAAAAGAAAGTGTTCAATACCAATCGAAATTGAAATCTAAAATAACTATAACTAAATATTGATTTTACTAACTTTATGCTATCCACATTATAACTTCAATGGAAAACTCAGACCACTGGACCAGTTCAATTAATTAAGGCTAACCAACAATTAAACAAATCTCATTTTAAATTTTCCTTGGCTTGTTTTTATCAGATGAAAAATATTATATTCATCAGTGAAGGTATTTAAAGTTTTAAATGTGGTTTTATCTTCAGTAGAAGGATTACTGAAGTAAAATTCACATTTTTTATTATGAAGGATAAAGCCATTAGGATTAACAATCAGTTTAATACATTAAAAAGATTTAAAAGCAAAATAAAAGATATTAAAACTTTTGCTCCAAATGAATATTTCAAATGAAATATCTCAAAGGATGCTGTGAGATGTAAAGATGCATTCATTTATATTCAGTTAAATGTTAATTAAAATAAATTTTATGGAAGGAAGATTTGCTAGTTTTATAGTCTTTAGGAATAATAAAATATAGAGAGGAACTTTTAGCAGTTAATTATTTTTGAAATTGCATATAAAAATAACCTATCTATTTATTTTTTAACAAATAGCTAAAAGTTCCTCACTGTGTCAGTAACTGTAGCAATTAAAGAAAAAAGAAAGAAAGCAAATGCCAAATTATTTTTGAGCTTTGATTAGTTTCTGTTAGTGGAAGTTTTAATGGTATAAACTGCCGAGAGCATATAAATTGCTCAGAACGTGATGAAGAAACACATTGGAGAGGAGATATAAATGAAAACAAACAAAATATATTTGAGCTTAAAAAAAAAAAATGAAGTCTAACAGAAAACAAATTGATAATAAAATGAAGTATAGAAGAAAAGGTTTCGAAAAAAAGTAAGCCATGACATTAATTTATTATTTACAAGGGTAAAAAAAAGGTTACAAACTTTTGTGGTTGAATGATGAGTTGTATAAACATAGACAATATGTTTTACAGAAATGACTAGAAATATATTTTACAAGTTTCTTATAATAGTTACATTAATGTAATAATATATTTTCTTACATTTACCAAAGTCAACCAGAGTAAGATTTAAACTCAGAACATAAAAGGATGTAACTAAATATATCAATATATTTTCTTATATAAATGTAAAAGAATGAAGAGAATCATATGAATCTTGTTAAGTTCTTCCATGGAAAAAATCTTCTTTTCAGTAGGCACTGACGTAATTCTTCTTTCAACTAAGAATCAGCTATCATGTGGGAAAAGATGCTGCTAACCAATAAACAAGCTTTATAATTTCATATCAAAAATATCAAGTGCCTTATCAAACATAGCATGTAGTGGATGCTTCATCATCATAATCCTAATGTCAGCCGCTCCACAAAGTGTACCAGGTGTCTTTTATGTCACTGGCATGGATTCCTTTTATGATCACTGGCATGGTTGCCTTTCATGTGTCACTGACACTGGCCAAAACGACTTCACTTAGCTTGATGTGTTTTCTAAAGCAAAGCAAATAACTAAAAGTCTCGGTCACTTGTCATTGCCTTCATGAGACTATTACTATTCTCAGTCCTATGACTACAGTCATGCTGGGGCATCAACTTCTTAGAAGGTTGCAAATGAACAACATTGGTTCACAACCATGATATAGAAACAATGGGACACACACACACATATTCCCCACTACATGTGTGTGTGTGTGTGTGTGTGTGTGTGTATATATATATATATATATATATATATATATATATAAATAATACAAAATGGGACAAGAACACAAAACATCCAGACAGTTAGGTGATACAAGAAAGGGATAACAAAACATCCAGATAGACGATACAAAGAAAACAAGGACAGGTCATTTAGAGTTTTCTTTCATTAGTCAAGATCCACATTATCTTTGCAATTTTGGCTGGTCATTCTCGATATTGCTCTAATCTGGCCAGCCCCAAGGAAAAACTAAGCTAAGAGCATTAAATTCCTTGGAAGAAAGCAGTGAATGTATACAAAAACAAGGACGGAAAAAAATGAACAATGTTACACAAATACAATAAAAATAATAGCAGGACATAACAACAGGTGTCTTTCAACTAAGGACGAATTAAATTAACCTGGCATGTGTGGAAATAAAGCCTTACGGCAGGGATTTCACAGGCACAGGGAGGAATATCGATAACCAGCCGAAATTGCAAAGATAATCTGGATCTCGACTGATGAAAGAAAACTCCAAAAGACCTGTCCTTGTTTTCTTTGTATTGTCTATCTGGATGTTTTGTTATCCCTTTCTTGTATTGCCTAACTGTCTCAATGTTTTGCGTTCTTGTCCCATTTTGTATTATTTATATATATATTGTGGCATATATATATTTAAAGACAACCTTCGGTCATGTATGACCATGGGATTGCACCTAGAAAGTTACCCTCCAAAGCACGAGCCTAGACAAGGTTGTTTATGGAAGAGACCAGCAGTCGCCCATGCATGCATACCAGCTTCCCCTCTCCATGTCACTGATGTTATCCAAGTGAAAGGCAAAGGTTGATACAGCTTGGCACCAGTGACATCACAACTCATTTCTACAGTTGAATGAACTGGAGCAACATGAAATAAAGCACCTTGCTCAAGAACACAAACACACAGCCTAGTCCAGGAATCAAACTCACTACCTCATGATTGTGAGCCCAATGCTCTAACCACTAAACCATATATATAACACGACTTTCAGTTTTCACCTACTAAATCCACTCTATAAACTGTAAAGATAGCCTCATACACAGATAACATCACAATTACACTCTACTACCATTTGATGAACACAGCAATACATACTACAACCCACTTAGAAACCTGGCTACAAAAAGAAATAAACTAAAGCAGCACCTAATAAATTCACTACTATCAATGACAACAAAGAATATCAAATATAACCAACCATCACACTTAACATAATCATATCATGCATAAACAACAAAATACTAAGCGTTACATATAACATCTCAACAACATTCACATCACACCAAACAGATACAATCAACAAGGAAACAAAACAACACTTAGGATGCTCAGACAACAACATTTGGCCAACGCAGAGACAACACAAGTGTGTAAATAATACATAAAATCTGTCATATCATGAATTACACCAGAACTACTGACAAAGAACATAACACAGTACATCACTTCTGGCTGCATATATGCACAACACCCATAGACTACTTGCATAATAAAACAAAAACACTCAAAATAAAAGACCTCTTTGGCATCAAGGAAATACAGTTAATTTCCATTGCTAACTGTAACCATTATACGCCCCACCACTGTATGCAAAAATCACCCTAAAATAGTTACACATCCATCTACAACATGACAGAGCTACTACAAGTCGATCTTACAACCACTTTATCTTCAACTCATTAAAAAAAAAAGAACACTTTAAACAGCAGAAATAGTAATGTTTATCTTCAGACATTGCTGATGTGCATCCCATTAAACTACAAATGATAAGTGTAGTGAAACAGCAATTGTTATATTCTAATTCAATCCATCTTAATTTCTTACCTCTCTTGTAAAATCACCACCAGAACATACAGGCACACAAAAGGAAACAGAACAATGAAAAAAAAAGAGAGAAACCAATGATATCCAGCACATTGCACTTTCTATTAACAGACACTGTGTGTGTGTGTGTGTATACATATATATAGGTCTGCCCACCGACCACTGGGATGACATCATTTGAAAGCTAGAACAATGTGAGGAAGCATATTGTGACCAGTGGTACATAACAACATCCAATAGTCTGGTTGATACAGTGATATATATATATATATATATATATATATATATATATGGTGGTGCAAAAGTAGGTATACAGTTATGAAAAAAAGAAAACGTGTACAATACAATACTCATTTATTTTTATCAAAAAAATTAGAAGTTATGATAAAATACAAACAGTCTGTATTTGTACATACAAGAGAAGCCATCATCAGAGTCCTATAACTCTAATAGTTGTTGGAAAGCAACAAATTAATTTGTCTTCACATAGAGACCTAGATTATGCTGGTATGGTACCCCATTCTCTTCTCAAGCCCACAGAAGATTTAACTTTCGTAATATAAATTAGCAGAGCAGTTGTTAATTTTACAGTGTTGCTGCTTCTGCTCATAGTAAGTTGTTCCTACTCTGTGGTAGCTATTTACAGTTAGAGAAACTAGATCATTTGAAAGTTGAGTAGTTAAACCAGGTAAGACAATATTGGTGACAGAATATGAACCATTGCTTTCCCACCCAGTTTTCTAGTAGCCTGACAATTTGGCCATCCACATTCCTCATACTTTAGCATTATAAAGTTGCTAATGCATAAACCTTAAAACAAGCAGAAGTTGAGAGAAACTGAAGAAAAACAAAAATATGTTGCCAAATAATTTTTTTAACATTTTCTAGCAGAAATCTTTAAACAGATAAATATAAAGTGAAGAAAGAAATTAACAATATATACTCCATCCCCATTAAACTACTGTGCATAAAACAATGCTCACCTCTCTCTCTCTTTATACGTGTGTGTGTGTATATATAACCTAAATAATAAGTGTATCTACTTCAATATGAAAATGAAATATAGTAATGTCTTCAATTCAGTCAATTCTCATAAGTGTAAGAAGCAATTAAAATTTTGTTATTGGAAATATAAACATTACCATAAAACTGAAGTCAATATTAAAATCTGACTCTAGTAAAATATAAAGGAATTAAAAATTTGTCATTACTCAAACTTTGGCACAATATTGACAGTATTCACAGTTAGTGTGTACACTTTTCCCCAGCATTACAAATCAATCAACACAGATTGCAGGTTCAAATTCTGGTGTATATTTTGTAGTTCCACTGAGAATCACTTGCAAGATATGGAATGAAATGTGTGTCTGTGTGTATAAGTATATATGCACACACACATACAAACTCACTACATCATGCAATAGGGAAACTCACAGGAGCAGTTTAGTGAAACCTCTGCTTTGAATAATTTAAACTTCACATGCATTTGAGTGTTTTTTATTTTCTTGCCTGTACAACTAAAAGCATATACCAACAACCCACACGTGTAACAGCAAAAGTAGACCTCAATACTGCTGGAAATAGAGGACTAAATTCATTAAATGACACAGGCATGGAACACTCACATTGAGGACTCTGAGTTTCCAAACAGTGATTCAACACTCACTGTTATTTATCAGTTTTTGCAAATTTAATGCATGTTTTCCCCTCTATTAAACATGCATCAATACTTGTAAAAACTGATAAATGACAGTGAATATTAAATTGTTATTCAGAAATTCAGAGTCCTGAATGTATGTGTTCTATACATGAGTCAGTATATATGTATGCATTAAATGAAGAAGTAGTGACAAGTGAAAATTCTGTAAATAATAATACTAATTGTAAGCTGAAAGTATATAAGCAATCACTGTGTATTTACTAAAGAAAATAGTCTAATATTGGGGCATATAAGCCCTCAATAGAAAAATGTGGGTATTATTATGCATGGGTACTAGTTTCTATTTGTATTAATACCCACTTTTTCCCGAGGGATTATGTACCCCAATATTTGTAATATTTCTTTAGTAATGACAGGGTGATTGCTTATAAGATTATAATTATTACCATTATTATTTACAGAATATATATATGTTCATTTATTCATTTTTATGTCCATTTTTTCCCTGCTAGGATGAGTGAGATGTATATATTACGAAAGTATACAACCAAATGCCTTTCCTGTCGCTAGAGCTATAGTAAGAGACACTTACCCAAGTGCTGCATGATGGGGCTGAACCTGAAATCATGTGGTTAGGAAATGGACTTCTTAACCACACATACATACCTGTGCCTATATACAGGGTATCCACAAAGTCTGGGTACATGGGTATTAACACATACTTTAAGAAATTATAATTTCTTATATTTAATTGTTTATGTTATGATTTTATTTACTCCATGTACCCAGACCTTGTGGACACCCTGTATATATATATATATATATATATATATATATATATATTCTTTTACTTGTCTCAGTCATTAGACTGCAGTCATGCAGGGGCACTGCTTTGAAGAATCTTTAGTCGAATGAATTAACTCCAGTACTTGTTTGTTTGTTTGTATGTATGTGTGTGTACAGACATGACAATGTGGTTAAAAAGGTTTGCTTCACAACCACATGGTTTTGGATTCAGTCCTGCTGTAAGTGGGTAAGTATCTTTTACTACAAATGCTTTGTTAACCTTTGCCTTGTGAGTTAATATGGTTGACAGAAATTGTACAGAGCCCATCTTATATATAAAAGTATGTGCAGGTGTGTCTATGTGAATGTTTACTTTGTGTGCTTTACATAGAAATTGCTGAGCTCTGGACAGTGACATTTGTTGAGATTTTCTTTCAACAAATCTATTTGGGAGTTCTGTACTTTGAAAGATAAGTGGAATGGAAGGTTCCTCATTTGAAAAACGGGCAAGGGTCAGCAAACAAAAAGGGCATCCAACTGTAAAACAGTACTTACTCAACATATATTTGTCTGCCCCTTGCTAACATGGAAAAATACATAAAAACAAATTAAATATATATGTGTGTATGTATGTATTACATGTACACAGACACATCTATATATTATACACACATTAGAAAAATGTGTGGAGAGAAATTAAATAGTTTGAAATGAATATATAATGAGAATGTAACAAGGATAGGAATAAGTAATGAAAGGAAGTGAAATGAAGGGAATCATAAAATCAATGATTGCAGCAGATTTGAACAGTTCTATGTTTCTCAGTTTATCAACAAGAATGAAAATAGATACATTCAGCAAAAAAGAAAGAAAGGTTAAAGTGGCAAAAAAAAAAAAAAAGAAATAATAATAAATGAAAACAAAAATGTATCCTAAAATGGAAACTAAATATATTTGGAATTATTTGCTTGCTAATAATGTCACTTAATAAATAGGGCAGTATTTAAGTGAAGGGAACAATATATGACCTCAGGTTGTATCCAACAATTATTTTCGCCCAATTTTAGCTTGTAATTAGGTAAATATCTTGAAAATGTGTGTATGTGTGTGTGTGTGTGAGAGAGAGAGAGAGAGAGAGAGAGAGAGAAACAAAGATTTCACAAATATGAGATACAACAGGCTGAAAAAGAAGAACACTACCTTCTGTAATTATAGATGTTCATCATCATCGTCGTTTAACATCTGCTTTCCAAATATTCTGAGTGGCAAAATTGTTCAATTTTTAAAAGACTTTTAATATATCATAGCATTTAATGATTTTTATTCCAAAGGGAAAATGTGCAAATTCTTTTTACTATAATAATCCTTATCTTAAAACAATATGATTAGCAACAAATTAATTAGCTTTGTTTACATATATGCTTGTGTGTATGGGAGAGAAAGAGAAAAAATAATATTTATAGAAACAGTAAGAATAAATATTATAAATTTTATGAAAGATGTTAACATATTTATTAACAGATATTTCATTAAATTTATAAATAATATACTTAATATTTAACAAATAGTATGATGATAATCTATTGCAAATGTAATTAGCTAACGTTTTATTTTTAACAATGGTGATAATAGGAGAAAAGTCTATATAGAAATTAAGGTTCAAAATATTATTCAAGGCAACAATATTTGGAATGAATATATGGCGATTCAAAAAGTATTATGAATTGTTGGCAGACTTGGAATAGTAAGAAAGTCAGATTTGAAAATATTGGACCTTGTAGAAGAGAAGACACAAAATACCTGGAGAAACCACTATAATGTAAACCTAGCTAATCCAAACTGTTATGAAGTAGGCATTAATACAATGATCTGAAAATGTTTAGCAATAGCTCTGTAAATTTGCTATGCAGCTACTATAGGCACTAAGAAGCTATTTGGTAATGAGCCAACGAAGGAACTTCCATGCCTTCACATGATCAGCAAGAAATAGCAACCAAATCATACTCAAATGAAATCTTACAATTTTAAAAGAGGAATATTTGGATGACAAAGACTGACATTAAAGCAAAGACTGAAATATTTTTGATTGTAGGTCTGGCAGATCAAAATTGTCTTAAGGCTGAATAACATTAACAATTTTATAACATTCTGAAATAGTGAGTTTGAACATTTTCTTTTGTGATATCGTTTTTCAAGTCAAGCAATTGTTTCGCTTGAAAATATGAAGTGATCATAAATTCTGATAGAGATCTTGATATAAATATTATATTATGTGTACTTCCCATACTGGCAAGTGTTGGACAGACCATTATGATCCAAGTCGGTTCTTATTCAGAGTGACTGCTCTTCTTGGCATTGTTAGGGGCATTGTCTTGTTGCTATATTGTATTTTAGCTTGGTTTCTAAGGCTGGATGTCCCTCTTAATACCAACTATTTTACAGAATGTACTAGGTGCAATTTTACATGAAATGAGCACTTGATAGGTTGTCATGTCCTCAACAAGACAAGAGTAAAGAGTTTTCTTAACCTCATGATGTCTACACTTGTTTGTTAACCACTTAACGAAAAGTACTGGATGCATCTTATTGTGGCACCAGCCGTAGTGAAATTGCCTTGTATCCTGCAAGACAAAAGGGAGTCCTCATTCCTTTGTACTGTTACCATAAAACCAAAAGAGTGGGTAGAAGAAAGGGCAACTGCAGAAGATGAACTAGGTGAGAGGGAGAAAGAAGCAACAAAGAGTATGATTGGGGAAGGAAAAATGCCAGATTGGAATAATGATATGGAAAAAGAGGGACAAATGAGAATATTTGAGGAGTAAATTGCATAGGTAAATGGGAGAGAGGCACAAATAGTAATTTCATGTTTTCAGGTAAGAGAGAACATGAATGATGGATGGTTGTAGACATGGTCAGTGGTAAGAAAGTGCAAGGGATGTCAGTAATGAGTGATCTAGGATGGAGAGAATGACAACTAGCAGTATAAAAATGTGTGTATGCATGTAGGGTGGGTAATATTAACTTGTAAAGAGTGACATAAGTGACACAAGTGAGAAGGTGATTCTAAGAGACTGATGGATATCAATACAAGAGTGATCTGAAAGAGAGAGTGATGGTATGTAACATGAAAATAAATGGTGAGGTGCATCATATATGAATAGATCTGATGCAATTGCTCATTACTCAGGCAATGATGATGGGAGATACACACTAGGGATAATTAAGTTTCTTAGTAAGAAAGAGAGAGAGGGTTAGTGATGGGTACTCATACATATGTTCAGTGGTTAGAGAACATGGTGGATGGCATAGCTTAGAAGAGGAGGAAATAGAGAGATAAGAGGGTACTAAATAGGTAAAAGGGGCAGTAGATGGAGACTTAATACATATCCCAGCCTTCAATCCCATCCTCCATTTTGACATTCATTTTGCCATACTTGCACAGAAATAAGGACAATAAACTAAAATGTTACATTTTCTAAGACAAAATTAAATATCTATATAAGTATTAAAGAAAGAATATATTTGATCATTTAAATATTTTTATTTGATTTTAAGAACTTATAATTTGAAGTCATATAATTTTATGTATGATCTTTAAATTAAATTATTGTAAAGCTTACATATTGAAGTAAATTCAATATTTCAAGTAGAAAACTCCTTTAAGATGATACAGAATGAGAGGGAGTCAAAATTTCAAAAGCTAGTACTTAATATTTAGGTCATTCTTCTTTTTCCTATCAATTTATTGTTTGCAATATTAATTTTTAGTATATGATAAAACTGTTCAATTTTAAAACATTTAAAATGTTTATCAAATGTGATCCAATTATGAAATGGTTTATTTTAATTTGTTTCAAATGAATATTTGAAAAATCTATTATCAATTTTATTTTTAAAAATGTTAAGGTAGTACATAATTTTTGAGTATGCTTAAAACAAATCAGTATTTTTGTATTCATTTAAAAATTTAAGCAGAAACAAATTAAATTTGTTTGGTAATGTTCTGATTTGGTGATATTTCAGACAGTTGATCCCACAATAATTTAACTATTATTTGAAGGAGGGCTAAATATGACTTTGTAATTCCTTCAAATGGGAATATTTAGAACACAATATTTCATGGAAATGTTATCTGTTGTATACATTTCTGCTTTGTAAGCTATGAATTCTAAGCTATACAGTTACTTTGACTATATATCTCAGACAGTACATAACAAATTACTATAATGTTTTTTATATACAAATTCAGAAATGTATATCTGAAACAGCACCTAATAGATTGCTATGATTATCTTAATACATGTATTAAGATAGTTATAGCTATTTGAGTATGATAATATCATAAAATTATACAAAGCTGAATTTTTCAGAGAAATTTTCTTTTTCACTGGTGAAGTTCATAAATATACATGTTGATCAACAATAATTTGGTTAGTTTTATATTATTCAGTAATTCATTTTTCTATAACAAAGTTCAACTATAAACTCTCTCAGGAAAGGAAAGAAAGTTACATCTGAAAACTCTACAGATTACACTTTTTCTTCTTTCCAGTAACTCCTAACTTTATTTACTCAAAAATATGAGATATTTAAAAATTCACAATCTTCAAAAATTTATTGGTGAGGAATAAATTAAAAACAAAAAAAAATCATGTATACAGCAGGAAAAAAGTATCTGTATCTTGATAGTAATAACCTACTCTATTGACAATGTACAGTGGTACAAGAGGAACCATGCATAAAAGAGAGAAAGAGACCAATATATATGGGGTATCTCTCCATTAAAATCCTTCCTAGAAAGAAAATAATTGGCATCTATTTTCTATTACAAACAAAATAATTGGCAGACCATAGATGGAAAACTTAAGCATAGATAATACTCTATATGATGTGAATATAAAAATTGTTATAATCAGTAGACTAAAAAATATGTTTACTTATGAATGACTTCAAGAATAGCCAGAGATTTATAAAACAATTTTACAAGATTTCCAGTGACCCTTTAATGACATGTAATATCCTTCCTTACTACCAAGTAATTTCTTTAAACTTCCCCACTAAGTCAAAGCACCAAAAATCAAAATACTTAATTATTCATTTAATTTAACTTTCTTCTGAGAAACATATTACTAAATTTAGTACATAATTTTTAAAATATATGAAAACTATTTATATTCATGTACAATATGCATTTGTATATAAGGTGCAGACCTAGTTTGGGGCACTGAAGTCACAGAAAAGATATATCTTGTACATAATATTCATTGACTTTTCTCAAGTATTACAATGTGGGGAAACAAGGAAGTTAAGTCAGATTTATTCTAATTGCTGCATAAAATAAATTGAAGTTCATGAAAGAAAATGATAAATTTGGAAATAACCTCTAAATTTTACTAGTGTAGGCCATAAATGATCACCTGGTGTGAAATCAACACAATGGAAATTACACAGTCATCATGTATATATGTATTTAATGTTGTTTACTGAAAACTATCACATTTTCTGATTGACTTAGGTGCTTAATAACAACAGCAGAAATGAAACAGTAAAAGAGGATAAAGTCAATAGAATGTATGTGGAAAATTATCAAAATGAAAAATAAAAGAAAAATTGAATTGGAAATTGCTTTCAAATATCAAATCTCTTAAAAATGAAACTATGTAAAGAACAACAGTAACTGATGCCTGTGTTTACATTCTGAAGGCATGACTGATGGTGGCACATTAATAGAAGTCCTGCTTCAATAATGTAATTGCAAGCTGTGTTTAATAAGCTTACCAACAGATAGCCAAATTTCCTTCTGACAACACCAGTCTTAAGTGTATGTTTTTACATCTCTCTCTCTCTCTCTCTCTCTCTCTCTCTCTCTCTCTCTCTCTCTCTCTCTCTCTCTCTCTCTCTCTCTCTCTATATATATATATATATATATATATATATATATATATATATATATATATATATATATATATATATATACATATATGTATATATGATGGATTCTCTCATCATGAACAACTGAGGGTTCAGTAAAATAAAGCAGTAATCATGTTCTGTGGATACGCATATGTCACTTGAGGCCTGCTGGTGCTTTGCAAATCTTTCGGCAAATGGAACAAATTGAGGACTCAGTTTGCTTGAGTGCTTGTGGATCATTTACTGCATGTTTTCTTGAGTGGATGGCAAGGCTTACTTTGCACTGTGCTATAAAACCACAATGACACATACATGATCGAGTGGTCAAGAAGTTCCTTTTGCAATCATGAGGTCTCAGGTTTGATATTTTACTGTGTGGAATCTTGGGCAAGTGTCTTTTACCATTGCCTTAGCTCAACTCAAGCTTTGTGATTGAAACTGAGATATAAATTGTGTGAAACCCTATCAGAAGGCTTAAACCTGTCACTGAAAAATTTGGCCATGTCACACACTGTATTACACTGAACTTATACAAGGATTCCATTAATGGTACATGTGTTTGTGGAATGAACAACCATTTACATGTTAATTCAATGAGCAGGTAATCCAGTTGACCAAACAACTGAATCCTCATTGCTGAAACTACTGAAGATCCATTTTATTTTATATCTAATATCTATTGTACTATTCTGCTGCTGTAATTAAATGAAAGTAGAACCTCTTATTACATATATCACTCCCTTTCTTTACTGCTAATCATCTTTCTTTCTCCATTTCCTGTTTTCAGTTATCCCTCATTTTTACAAATGACCTTCAACCCTTTTCCCCCATTAACTATTTTCCCCCATATTTACCAATGATCCCCTCCACCTCTATTTCTATCAATCAGGTACTCTCCCCCACAATTCTTGCAACCTTTACCCACCTTTTTTGATCCTCCTGTCACCACACTCTTCTACTTACCTTCTTAGACATGTTACATAGAGGGTACACTTTACTCCTTGTTAATATCATATCTATTTCACTTTCTGGCACCATCCCATCTTCCCATATATAATGCAAGGTAGCCCTAAATGTCTTTCTATTCAACTCACCCCCACTGTTTGACTCTCTCGCTAAGCCCTGTCACTACTCTTTTTCTTTGCCTTCTATTACTCCCTTTCCTAACACTGATTCTGTTAGTCTGTCCACTAACAGCTCTCACAACAATAAACCTGTTCCCCCTAACATACTATCAATTGTCAGTACCTTTCCTAAAGTTACTACCCTCTCAGGCATAGGGCTCTTTAGACTTTTAGGTCACAAGGTGACTTCACTAGTATTGGTACTACAAAGAAAAGTATCCAGTACACTCAGTAAAGTAGTTGGGAAGGGCATTAGTCTGCAGAAACTGAGACATTGGAGCAAGATGTAGTCCTTCAGTCTGTTGGATAATATCAAACATTCCAATCCATGCCAGCACAGAAAGTAAACATAACACACATACACACACGACACACTTGTACTGAACCAATTTGGATCTTTAAGACAAGACAAGGAAAAAAGGTGCCATTTAGTTCTTGTGTAATATATGTAACTCTAATTTCTAAGTTAAAAAATCTAGAAAAAAGTGTGTATTATATACAAATAAACATGGTGTCTCCAGCATATCAATGGCAGAAAATAAGTGTTAAATGTGTTTCATTCCAAAGGTAATATAGCAATCAGATAAATAAGTACAGTATGATAAGAGTTTTGGGTATAACTATGATTTCTTTTGATATGAACTGATAAATCAATAGAATAAGTTGGCAATAAACTTTGAGTGTCAGAATGAACCTGTCAACTGAACATAGGAAAAATATTAACATACATTAATATACTAAAATATATTCAGGTCTGAGAGAGAGTATTTTCAAAGTAACTGACTTACCTTCAGGTTCTACAGCTATGTAAGTTGGACGAGGATCTTGAAAAGCACGTTTTAATGGAAAGAGATTTTGAACTTGCATTCGGAAAATACATCCTTCAAAACCTTTTCCAAGTGGCATTGTTTCTGTAAAGAAAACAGTAGAATTTTTAAAGCTAAATGGTATATTATTGATGGTTACAGATTAATGTTCTGTAAGACTCAAATCATATAATATTAATAGATAAGAAATGCAATGATGTCTGACTGACATAATATATTGTTAGATGTATGAGAAATGTTTTACAATATGATTGATGTAACTGAGTTCTTTCTGTTCTTATTTTTGTTTTGAGAAATTTAAATAATATTTTCTTCTTGTAAATGCACTGACAACCAACTCTCAACTAATAAAAGAGAGCAACAAAATTCAGACTATAAAGAATAATTAACATCATTCTTTGACTTACAACTATTAATGAGTGACAGTTTAGCTACTAAGAGAGGATGCATCTCCTCACTACACATTTGCAAAAGAAACATCAACAAAAGGGCCACAGAACCATATTGTCATGTGGTATATACAAAATAGAATGAAAAGCAAGATTGGACTTTTGTAGCAATCATAAGCTGTACAACTTGTAAAAGATTCATTTTGCTTTTACAGCAACATCTTTCCCTCCTGTAATGGATTGGATTAGACTTCTGGAGGTAGTATTCTTTGGCCAGATGCACTTCTTGATGTCAACTCTTACATGTTTTTCAAATAAGATACTTTTACTAATGGTGTTTACACATTGGAACTTACTACTGAAGTAGTAAATGATAAAAGTGAATTTAAATAAATTTATCAGTGCAAAAAAAACAAAAAAAAAAAGAAACACACTTCTTCCACATTAATATGTAACATGGGCTTCCATACAGTTTCCAACAACCAAATTTCACTCATAAGGTATCAGTCAAACTAAGGTTATGGCAGAAGACACTTGTATATGATGCCATGCAGTGGGAATGAACTCACAACCCTATGGCTACAAAGTAAATTTCTCAAACATGGTTGTGCTTGCACCTAAAGACTGAAATGTTAAAATACTGTTTGGCTGATATTAAAGATATTTGTGTGTGAGAAATGTGAGAATAATTTGCAATGGAAAGCATCAAATTTGCTGTCAAACATAGCTTCATAACAGTTCACAAACAATATGGTTAAATGGTTGAAGAAGTGATAAAGTTCATTATTTATGGAACATAGCAAACATGAGAGAAGCACTAATAAAATTAAAGTGATCTACAAAGAATTACAGAACATTCTTACTTATATTAACATAAGCACCAATTTGATTATGTTTGAAAGCAAAACTGAAAGAAAAAATATAAAGGCACTAAAAAATTTTTTATGAAAACTATAATAAAGAACTTGTTATGGACAGAGATAATGAAATAATGACTGTATAATAAATATTTGAAGAAATGTTAAATTAAAGTGTTAAAGCCTGAAAAGAGCCATTTAGTTAATGCATAAATTTACTTAGGTAACACAAACCATTGATACTGGAATGATTTTGTGTTGCATATTCTCCTATTTGTTTCAATTTACATATCTACACAACAGTTTCACACACAAAAAAGGTGATCTTCATTCTAACAGTTGATTCAATAATTTGTACAACATACAACTTTATCTTGAAAAGAAAACAAATGTACAAATATTTATTATGATTTACTCAATAGTGTTTTTCTTATGAAAGAAATAAAGGCAGTGTAAACTCTAAACATGAAACTATAAATGTACAGGGTACATCTATTGATTGATAATTATTGCTTAGCCCCAAGTCAGCTCTGATCTAGAAAACTCATGATGAAATATATAGTACCCATGACCAACCTATCATTTACTTTTCAAGCATAGTGTACATCAGACTAAATTAGCAAGTGTATCTTTAAAAAAATGGTAGAGTGTAATATGCAGGAGATTTTGGCTTCAAAGAAAAAGGATGTGAGAGTCATGTTTGGAATGCAGGATGATTATGTTTGGAATGATCTTAAAACAAAGAGAAAAACTGGTTTATTACAGTTGGAATACTTTTCAAACAAAAGACATGATGACAGTAAGAACACTTTTGAAGAAAAGGCAGAATGGTAACAATAGAGACACCTTAAATAAAAACACTAGAAGCATTTATATGGAGTAATAATCAAAAAGAGCTAGACTAACTGAAGAGTAAAGAAGAGAAGAAGGATTAGCAGACAACCAACCTGAAATCTTTTGGGTCATAAAGATTATAGAAAGTTGAAACAGAGACAGAACCAATTAAACTGAGGCTGACAAACTTTAGTGTATTATTGCCGTATTTTGCATTTTACTGAATTATTTTATGTTTTGCACCTTTACAGTGTTTAAAACAGTTTAACTTAATACTTTCATGCTTTAATGGTCTTGCAATTTTTTATTTTTACAGAAGCTTGATCTATTCTTAAATAAGTTTTTAAAAAAAGCAAACAGAATAAAATGATTCAGAGACAACATTCATTTCAAAATACAAAAGGTTAAGGAGTTTTAAGAACTAGAAATAAATATGTTGTTGGGGAAAGAAATAGTATTATTTTTTTTTACATCTGGCAAGTACAGGAGTTGACTCTGGACATTACTGAAGTATGCCCTCTTTGTTCTAGCTGAAGTAGTGATGAATGAAATGAAGTAAATATGCAAAACTGCAAATATTGGAAGAGTAAAAAGAGTTCATTAATGGTAAAATGTATTTGCAGAAATAATATTTCTTGGTTTGCATCAGTTACTTTGCTCATAGCTAAACTATCTTCAATTTATAGCTATTGTACTACATACTTACTTTTTAACAACATTCTGGGGAACAAGGTCCTCTTTTCAGGAAAATAACAAAAAATTATACAAAGCTGGTCTATTATTTGGAAAGAGAATCTATATAAAAAATAGTTAAGTAAAATTAGTGGTTGGTTTTTGAATTAGCAAATTAACGAACTTATTGAAAGACAGCTTCAACTAAAAGTAACTTAAACTAAAACCTAGAACATATATACAGATTAGTCTATAGAACACAAATCCATATTAGTTACTCATAATGCCATTAAGTTTATTTACATAAAATTTTTAACTTTTGTATTTTCCTCACAGAACCTCTCACTTAGTAGCAACTACTTAATTTACCCTATTTAGATAGTATTAGTAATGATTTCCTTCAACTTAGTACAAGGAAAGTTCTTGAAAGAAATCCTATTGAATCAAACATAGCATCTGTTAATTTTTTCATCAAATCTGTAACAGTAAAAAGTAGAGTCCCACTAAGTATGACTTGATCTCAGACAAAAGTAAAAACTAAACATTTAGTTTGATACCACATAGTCTGATTCATCTCTATCAGCCATACATATTGTCTATATCAAAATAGGTTATTATCATGACTCTTTGATTGGTCTCTATTTTTTTGTCTATAAAAGAAATATTATTGGAAGTCTCTTCTTTACAATTTACTCTTAGATTCATATTTCCAAGGATATTATGTGAACTCTTATGGCAATTGTGTTCCTCTCAGTTAAATTCATGACAGAAATATCTACAGTTTATTATATCAATAAATGTGATTGACTGAAAGAGGGAGAAGGGGGTGGAAAGAAAGACAGACAGACACTATCTTAACTGTCTTTGTGGATGAGTGTTAGCAACTGTGTGTGTGAATGTGTGAGAGTGAGTGTATATAAATGCATGTGTGTCAGAGTATGTATAAGTACATGAGCATGTGAGAGACAATGAGAAAAAAAGTGTAATAGTGAGCGTGTATGAGTGTGAGTATGTATGTGATCAAGCGTGTGGGAGCATGAGATAGTGAGTGTGAGCAAGTATGTGTAAGTCTAAGTGTGTGCAAAAGTGTGAAAAGGTGCACAAGCACATTTGTGAGTGAGCAAGCATGTTAATGTTGAGCAAGTGTGCTTTTGCGTATGTTTGAATGTGAGTGAGTAATGTTTGTGCCTCAGTAATACTCAGAATTATACAGTTGATCTGTCTGAAACTATCCTATTTAGTTCAAATGATAAAAGTGAATTTAAATAAAATTATAAGGTGAGACAGCAAGATTATTATTAAGCATGCATTACACCAACTTTTTTTCTCTCTCTCATATATACTGCCCCCCCCCCCCCCCCCCCCGACATAATATGTATGCATGTGCATGCATGCAAATATACATGCATAACAATGTCAGAAATATATAGTTCACATGATATTTCCTGATTATAATGATACAGCAAATGCAAATACAGAGATAAAGATCTGAATAAATATTGATGTATTTGATCAATTTATTTACACTTAGAGTGAAATTTTAAGGGAAAACAAAAAGCAAAAACAGTGGATGTGGGTCCACACAGTCCTTTCAACCAAAGCTGAACTTTACAACATCCTGCATTGTTAAGAAAACTGTCAAGACAGTGGTTTGATCATGAATTTAGAAGAGTTTGCTTGTAAAATAGTAATTCAAGATCTCTGAGATTGCCTGATAGGCATCTACAGATAGTAACTACTTCATAAAAAAAAAAGAAGAAAAATCATAATTATGGATAATATATAGATCAATATTTAAATCCTGATGAGGTCAACTTTGCCCTTCATCATTCTCAGGATATCAATAAAATAAAGTACTGGGGTTGATTTAATTGACTATAACCTACTAAACAGTTACGACCTTGTGCCAATACTAGAAATAAATATTATAGTTATTGCTACTAAATCTCTCTCTCTCTCTCTCCCCCTACCTTCCCGCATATATGTGTGTTTCAATTTACAAAAGGGAGAAAAAAAACATAGACAATGCATGCAACAAAGTTTATTAATTTATTTGAAGCTGGGGGTTTCCCTTTGTTGCTATACTGAGATTCATGTTTCCATGAGTCACAGAGAAGAAAAGGAGACACAAAACTCAGAACAGCAATGGATGGAAACCTCATTTTCAAATGAATTAACATTATATATTCATATACATATATATGTAACTAATCATGAACAGAGGATGCATAAACCTGTAGGTAGCAGGCATTCTATACTATCAACAAAAGATCTTATCACTATGAGATCTTTTACTTGTTTAAATCATTTGACTGCAGTCATGCTGGAGTACCGCTTTAATGGGTTTTTTAGGCTTATTCTTTGTAAGCCTAGTACTTATTCTATTGGTCTCTTTTTCCAAACTGCTAAGTTACGGGGACATAAACACATCACACATCAACATTGGTTGTCAAGTAATGGTGGTTGGGGGACAAACACAAAACTATAAATATATATACGAGGACACACAAAACTATATATATATATACGAGAACTTCTTTCAGTTTCTGTCTACCAAATCCACTCACAAGGCTTTTGTTGGCCTGAGGCTACAGTAGAAAACACTTGCCCAAGGTTCCATGCAGTGGGACTGAATCTGGAACCAAGTGGTTGGGAAGCAAACTTCTTACCATACTGCCATGCCTGTAAAACTATTTTCGTAAAAAAGATTGTTTTCAAAGAAACACACATATATATGCATGTAGAATAAATAAATGGTCAGTTGTAAGAAATATGCATATAAACAAATCTGGACACTATTAGACATATGCATGAGAGAAATATTAACATTATTGCATATTTGCATTTTTGTAAACAGCCTGTGTTTACATACATATGTACTTATAGTTATGAACACACACACACACATGTCATACATACTATACAGAGATATTTACCCCTATCCACATGTATTTTCATTATGATAGTGATAATATCTAGAAGAATCTTCTTTGCTCACCTTTGGTGAATGTAGCTTTGACCAAGAAGAATTGATGTCATCAGATGGTATCCAATGACCATTGGTTGTTTTGGCCTTGAACTATTGAAACATTCAATGATCATTGGATATTATTAATTTTTACACTCATGAAGTAAAATATCTAAAATTTAGCTAAATCATTAGTAGTAAATATAAATGCAATGTAACATACACTATTAACTCCATAAGAGAAAAAATATATATATAACATGTATTTTGTAACTGAACTTTTTGTATATGGATTTAATAACTATGCATTAAAATATAGTGATTCTTTAGTCTTTTATCCTTTTAGTTGTTTCAGTCAGTTGACTGTGGTTATGCTGGAGCACCACCTTGAAGGGTCTTTCAGTCAAACAAATTGATTGACCTCAGGACTTATTTTTTTTAAAGCCTAGTACTTATTCTATTGGTATCTTTTGCCAAACTGCTAAGTTACAAGGATGTAAACACACCAACACCGATTGTAAAATGGTGATGGGGGGACAAACACCAACACAAAGACAAGCACACACACACAGATATATAAATAAATATATGACAGGATTCTTTTCAGTTTCTGTCTACCTGGTAGTGAATATTGTACCTGTCTAATATCAAATGCTGAATTATACACTGATTTTCATACATTAATATGCCAAGCTTATACTGAATTGAAAGTAATTTTATTTTTCATTTTGCTCATATTTACATTTTCTTTTCCACATAATCAATATGTTGATATGTATTATTATTATTCAGGCATTGTTTTACTGCTAGAAGCCTTTCCAGTTGCTGACACTTAACTGCATTTCTAGTAAGGGATATCTTATTCCACACATCTTAGAGGGCATAAAGTCAGCAGATATCCCATTGAAAGGAGAAATGATAACAACGTTGCAGACTGTAGCTGAAAAATTTTCAGAGAAGTGCACATGTGAACAAAAACAAGAAAAACACAGGTACACATAACTGCACAGACACCATGGGCTTCTTTCAGTTTTTATCTAACAAATTCACTCAGCTAGGGGCTATAGTTGAAGACATTTACTCAAGGTGCTTGTACAGTGAAACTGAACTGAAAACTACATGGTTGGGATGTGAATTTCTTTATTGCACAGCCATATTTGTGCAGGCATTTGGTCTCTGTATTAAGCTTATCCAGGTTATACTTATAAGTGTGTGCATGTATGTATTAAAACATTTTGAGAATAAAAAGTAAATTATGGATTACTTTTTATCAACACATTGCTTCAAGAGCTTAGCTATTTAATCTCTCTCTCTCTCTCTCTCTCTCTCTATATATATATATATATATATATATATACACATACATACACAGTCATCCTCAAAATTATTCATACCTTTGTTTATTTTGTGAAGTTTGTTTATGTGACCAACAAGTGAAAGAATAACAATACACAATTCTTCATTTCAGGGGTATTTTATTCATGGATTTTCAAAAAATGCCATGTTCAAAATTATTCATACCCTAGGTTTACTGCGTCCAATATCTTTCTTTAATAGTCAATAGCATAGCCTATGTTTTTTATGACTGTTTCTAGATGATTCTTGTACGTGTCCACAAGCTTCCTGCATGTCTTCTGTGGGATGATGACCCACTCTTCCTTGGTGAAAGCCTCGAGCTGGGACAGGTATAAATAGAGGAAAAGTGTTCTGGTCATTCTCAGTTTCTGATCAACATGGTCAAGAAGAAGGAGCTCAGTGAGGACCTATGTCAATGTATTGTGCATGCCCACAGTGAAAGAGAGGATAAGGCCATTTCAAAGCAGAATAATGTTCCTGTAGCAATTGTCCAGAGCATAACCAACAAGTACAAGAGGTTTAACATTATTAAAACCTTCAGTGGGTGTGGCAGCAAACATAAAGTGTCTCCCAAACTTGCCTGGAAAATCTGCTAGGAGGTCAACAACAACCCATAGACCACAATGAAGGTCCTAATTGAAACTCTTAACTAAGCAGGGATGAAAGTGTCATAGTCCACCATTGAGTGAGTTTTGCACAGAGGAGGTCTCCATAGACATAGGCCTCAGAAGATGCTGCTGCTCAGGAAGAAACATCTGAAGGCTCGTCTGGTCTTTGCTAGAGGTTATCTGAAGCAAGATTCCAGCTTTTGGTCAACCATCCTGTGGTCTGATGAGATGAAGTTGGCCATATGGGTGTTGAATACGTCTGGAGGAAGAAAGGAGGAGCATACAAGTCAAAGAACAGTGTGCCCACTGTCAAGCATGGTGGTGGAAACAATGTTATGGGGATGCTTCTCTTCCAGTGGTACGGGGAACCTTGTCAAAGTCCAAGTAATCATGAAAAAGGAGGATTACATCAGGATCCTTGATGAAAACGTGAAGGAATCTGCTGAGAAACTTCAACTCAGCCACAACTGGAAGTACCAGCAGGACAATGATCTGAAACATACCACCAAAGTAGTGAAGAAATAGTTCAAGGACAATGACGTCAATGTCCTAGAATGGCCAAGTCAGAGTCCAGACCTGAATCTGATTGAGAACTTGTGGCAAGACTTGAAGACCAGAGTGAACTCACTTTATTTGCCGGGTCTTCTCAGTCACAGCATATCTCCAAAGGTCTCGGTCTTTTGTCATTGCCTCTGTGAGGCCCAACGTTCGAAGGTCATGCTTCACCATCTCATCCCATGTCTTCCTGGGTTTCCCTCTACCCCAGATTCCTCCCACTGTTTGAGAGTGGCACTTCTTCATACAGCTCTCCTCATCCATCCATAGTACATGACCATATCAATGCAAACGTGTCTCTTGCACACCAGATCCAATGCTTCTTATGTCCAACATTTCTCTCAGGGCGCTTACACTCTGTCGTGTGCGCACACTGACATTACACATCCAGCAGATCATGCTAGCTTCCTTTCTTTTGAGCCTACACATGTCTTCAGCAGTCACGGCCCATGTTTCATTGCCGTGAAGTATGGCAGTTCACACACATGCATTGCACAATCTATCTTTTACTCTGAGCGAGAGGCCCTTTGTCACCAGCAGAGGTAGGAGCTCTCTGAAGTTTGCCCAGGCTATTCTTATTCTAGTGGTAACACTCTCTGAGCATCCACCCCCACTACAGACTTGGTCACCTAGGTAGCAGAAGCTATCAACTACTTCTAGTTTCTCCCCCTGGCATGTGATGGAATCTGTTTTCTGAGCATCTGTACTGTTTATTGCCCCTGTGCATCTGCCACACATGAAAGCTATCTTCCCGGTTTATCTTCCTCTGATGTTGCTGTACCTCTTATATGTCCATAGCTTACACTGGATACATCTTATGGAGTTTCTACCTACACTTTTTCTACAGAATGAGCAGGGCCACCTACCTGAAGGGGTGTGTGATGTGTTCATCTTCCTACTTACTAGAACTTTGGTCTTTGTGACATTGACTCTGAGGCCCTTCGATTCTAAACCTTGCTTCCATACCTGAAATTTCTTCTCTAGTTCTGATAGTGATTCTGCAATGAGGGCCAGATCATCAGCATAGAGGAGCTCCCAGGGGCAACCTGTCTTGAATTCCTCTCATTGCCTGGAGGACTATGATGAATAAGAGGAGGCTGAGGGCTGATCTTTGGTGGACCCCTACTTCTACCTGGAATTCTTCACTATACTCACTGCCAACCCTAACCTTACTAATGGCATCTCTGTATAGGACTTGTACAGCTTTTATTCTTCAATCCCCAGTTTCCGCATCACCCACCAGATAAAGGATTGGGGCACCCTGTCAAAGGCTTTCTCCAAATCCACAAAAGCCAAGTATAGGGGTTTATCTTTGGCTAGGTATTTCTCCTGCAGCTGCATACTAGGAATGTAACATCAGTGGTGCTCCTACCTGGCACAAAACCGAACTGCATCTCATCTAAGCAGACTCTTTCCCTAATTAGTTGGGCTATGACCCTCTCCGTGACCTTCATCACCTGATCCATCAGTTTGATTCCCCTGTTGTTATTTCTATCTAAAGCATCACCTTTACCCTTGTAGCAGTTGACTATGGTGCTGCTATGCCAGTCATTGGGTATGACTCCATCATGAACTACCTGGTTTACAATGCTGATGACTAGTCTATAGCTCACACCACCAGATGTGTTAAGCATCTCAGCAGTGATTCCTGATGGACCAGGGGGCTTTTACTGGCTTCATACCCTTAATTGCTTTATCTACCAGGGTGCTGTCTATTCGGATAGCTGGTCCCTCTACTGGGTCAACATTTGGCAGGCTCTCCTCTCCTCCCATTCATTTTCCACATTCAGCAGTCTTTCATAATGGCTTCTCCAAGCCTCTTTCTTTTCCAAATCATTAAAAGCAAGTGCACCATCATCTATGCAGACACATTTCTCTCCTGTGACATCACGGCCTAGTGGTTAGGATGCTGCACTCCCAATTGCAAGATTATGGTTTTGATTTCCAGACCATTTGTGTACTGCGTTCTTGAGCAAAATACTTCATGTAGTTCCAGTTTACTCAGTAACCCTGCAATGGACTGGCATTCTGCTCATGGGGAATGTTGACCTGCTTGCTAAACCAGTGGGGTGGTATAATTTGAAAGCTACAACAAAGCAAGGAAGTACATTGTGTATAACAACATCTGATAGTCAGGTTGATACAGTGACACATACACACATAAATACACACACACACACAAGGAATACTTAAATATTACTTCATGTTGATCTTACTATCTGGTAAGAGATAAATATTACTTAATAAACACAATATATGTATTTATGTCTTACTATCAGTTTCATGTGATAAGAGCATGCCAGAGAGTATATTTTAACATGTCTGGTGCCCTAGCACAATCTTCAGGCATTGCCCACAAACCCAACTTAATAATAATGTTGAATGTGCACAGTCTTTCACACTTCACAAATTGAACAAAAGTATTGTATCTCAGAGACCTTTGCAATCAGACAAAAGATAATATATACAGCACTAAGTGAAACACACTTAACTCCAGGCATATTGGATGCAGAAGTACATATGCTAGGTTATGTTCTACACAGAACTGACTGCAGGATATGGGACAAGGAGTAGCACTCTTCATCTGTGAAGATCTAGTAATAAATGTCCTCCTCTCCTACTCAAACACAGTGTACAATATACTAATAATGCATGTGATTGACCTCAATTTGATCATAAGCATTACCTACCATCCTCCTGATGTAGCTAACCATGGAGGTCACTTTAGGGATGCTTTGTCAAACCCTAAGTGAGGCCAATCTGCAGGCCACTGTACTTTTAATAGGCGACTTTAATTTCCCTAATTTCAGCTGGCTTGATGGCTATATCCGACTTAGAACTAAACAACCAAACAGGAAAGCATGAATGATCTCCTTTATACCACTAAAGACTTCCTCATGCAACAAGTCATTACTTCTCCAACTAAGGGGAATAACATACTTGATTAATCTTTACCACTAATACTAACTTCATTCACAATGTTCATTTCAGGTCATTCCAACAGCTATTTCTGATCACAACATTATACAATTATCTGTATATGGTTTAAAGAGGGAAACACATATAAATAATATCGAATATGATTCACCTCACATGAACTTGAATTTCAGGAAGGCCAGGTGGAAGGAAAAAAAAAAAAAAAAAAAAACTTCAAAACAAACTGGTTTCATCATATTGGCAACCTCAATCTTAATAAAGATAGAAGTTTCTGTAGAATCAAAATCTGTTGAAAACATCACCATATAACTTGCCTATTCCTACAAAAACTTGGTTCCAAAGATTGATGGATACTAATGTGTAACAGAACCAAACAAACAAAACAACCAAAAAATACCAAGCTCCTTCAAGAGATGAGATTGTGAAAAATGCAAGAAAATAAAAAAACATTGAACAGTACCTAAAAATATTCTATGAAAAAGAAACTTTTCTGAAGGAACACCAGGCAGTGGAGAATATAAAGTTTAATCCCAAATTCTTTTCCCATTTTGTTAAACAAAAACCATCTACACATAACCAGATTAGCTCTCTAATGGACCAAAATGGATCATGTACTGATGATTGATCACAAACATGCACACTCTTGAGTCACCAATATGATAGTGGATTTTTCCAACATGTAAGTAACAAAATAGTACAAAATTCCAACAAATTCTTTGGTCCCAGAATTCTACTGCAGAGACATGTCTAAAAATTAATGATATTACAAAAGAAGATATACTTGCAGCTATTAAGGACCTACATTCAAACTCAGCATTTGGATCAGCTGACCTTCCAGCCATATTGTTAAAAACATGCAAAAACAGCCTCACCAAACCATTAAAAATGCTATTTCAAAAGTTGCTAGATACTGACATATTCCCAGAACTACTGAAAGATGCAAAAGTAACATCTATACACAAAGGAAGTAGCAGGGCTGAAGCTTGACAAAGTTGTTTGTCACAACTATTACAGCACCATAACACTATCCTCAATAATCTCGAGGGGAATGAATATTGAATGTACATACCTTGATTTTGCTAAAGTGTTTGACAAGACTGATGATGGAATCATCTGTTATAGGCTAAGGGAAAACTTGGAGAATGGCTCATTGACTTCTTATGGATGTAGGAATTAATCTGTTGTTGCAAACAGCTTTCTGTCTGCAAATGTTATATCTTCACTACACTATATTAAATAAGAATTCATAGCCCTTTACTTGTTCTAATCACAGAGAACTACCACTATTATTACTACTACAACTGAGGTGGTGAGCTGGTAGAATCGTTAGCACGCTGGGCAAAATACTTAGTGATATTTTGCCTGTCTTTACATTCTGAGTTCAAATTCTGCCGAGGTTGACTTTGCCTTTCATCCTTTCAGGGTTGATAAATTAAGTATCAGTCAAGTACTGGGGTCACTGTGATTGACTTACCCCGCTCTGCACAAATTTCAGGTCTTGTGCTTATAGTAGAAAGAATTACTACAACTACTACTGGTACCTATACATCTACACACACACATGCAATATTTATGATATATATCGTGATGTCGTGGGAGAGAAATGTGTTTGCATGGATGATGGTACACTTGCACTAAACGAGGCTGCAAAGAAAGAGGTTTAGAGATGAATGGGAGAAAGAGAGTCTGCCGAATGTCGACCCAACAGAGGGACCAGCTATCCGAATTGACAGTACCATGGTAGATAAAGCAATTAAGAGTATGAAGACAGGGAAAGCCCCCGGCCCATCAGGAATTACTGCAGAGATGCTTAAAATATCTGGTAGTGTTGGCTATAGCCTAGTCACTCGTATTGTTAACCAGGTGATAAACGAAGGAGTCATACCCAATGACTGGTGTAGCAGCACCATAGTTAACTTCTACAAAGGTAAAGGTGATGCTTTAGACACAAATAATTACAGAGGTATCAAGTTGTTGGATCAGGTAATGAAGGCCACGGAGAGGATAATAGTCCAACTAATTAGGGAGAGAGAGTGTAAGTTTAGATGAGATGCAGTTTGGGTTCGTGCCAAGGAAAAGCACCACTGATGCTATATTTCTGGTAAGACAGCTGCAAGAGAAATACCTAGCCAAGGATAAATCTCTGTACCTGGCTTTCATTGACATGGAGAAAGCCTTTGACAGGGTCCCTCAATCCCTTATCTGGTGGTCAATGAGGAAACTAGGGATAGAAGAATGGTTAGTGAGAGCTGTGCGAGCCATATACAGAGACGCTGTCAGTAAGGTGAGGGTTGGCAATGAGTACAGTGAAGAATTCCGGGTAGAGGTAGGGGTCCACCAAGGTTCTGTACTCAGCCCCCTCCCATTTATATTAGTCCTCCAGGCGATAACAAAGGAATTCAAGACAGGATGCCCCTGGGAGCTCCTCTATGCTGACGACCTGGCACTAATTGCTGAGTCACTATCAGAACTAGAGAAGTTTCAGGTGTGGAAGCAGGGACTAGAATCGAAGGGCCTTAGAGTCAACCTAGCTAAAACCAAAGTCCTAATAAGTAGAAAGGTAGACAAAACACAAACCCCTTAAAGTAGATGGCCCTGTTTGATCTGTAGAAAAGGTATAAGATGTATCCAGTGCAAGCTATGGACGCATAAGAGGTGCAGCATTAGCAAAGGCAGGTTAACTAGGAAGTTAGTTTTTGTATGTGGCAGATGTTCAGGTGCAATAAACACTGAAAATGTGCAGAAAACAATTTCTGTCACATTCCAGGGAGAAAAATTGGACGTAGTTGATAGCTTCTGATATCTGGGTGACCAAATTAGCAGTGGGGGAGGGTGCGCTGAAAGTGTAGCTGCTAGAATAAGAATAGCCTGGACAAAGTTCAGAGAGCTCTTACCTCTGCTGGCAACAAAGGGGCTCTCACTCAGAGTAAAAGGCACACTGTATGACGCATGTGTACGAACAGCCATGCTACATGGCAGTGCAACATGGGCTGTGACTGCTGAGGACATGTGTAAGCTCGCAAGGAATGAAGCCAGTATGCTCCGCTGGATGTGTAATGTCAGTGTGCATACCTGACAGAGTGTAAGTATCTTGAGAGAAAAGTTGAACCTAAGAAGCATCAGTTGTGGTATGCAAGAGAGACGATTGCGCTGGTATGGACATGTGGCGAGAATGCATGAGGATAACTGTGTGAAAAAGTGCCATACCCTAGCAGTTGAGGGAACCCGTGGAAGAGGCAGGCCCAGGAAGACCTGGGATGAGATGGTGAAGCACGACCTCCGAACATTAGGCCTCACTGGGGCAATGACTTGTGAACGAGACCTTTGGAAATATGCTGTGCGTGAGAAGACCTGGCAAGCCAAGTGAGACCAAAATCCAAGGCCTATGCCAGGGATGTAGCCAGCCCACTTATGAGTAACATTCCTTCATTGGACACTAAACTCGGCTTGCGAAGACCTGTTGGAGCAAGTGAAAGTGAAATCGTCATGGTACCTGTACCAGTAGATCACTAAGAGCACTGTCAGAGCGTGATCGATGCCAGAGCACCAGCTGTCTGGCTTCTGTGCCGGTGGCATGTAAATAGCACCATTTGAGCGTGATTGTTACTAACGCTGCCTTCCTGGCACTTGTGCCAGTGGCATGTGAAAAGACATTTGAGCGACTTCGTTGCCAGTACTGCTTGACTGGCTCCTGTGCAGGTGGCACATAAAATACACCATTTCGAGCGTGGCCGTTGCCAGTACCTTCTAACTGGCCTTCGTGCTGGTGGCACGTAAATAGCACCATTTGATCGTGACTGTTACCAACATCGCTTTCCTAGCACTTGTGTCAGTGGCACGTAAAAAGACATTTGAGCGAGTTTGTTGCCAGTAAAAGCACCCACTACACTCTCTGAGTGGTTGGCGTTAGGAAGGGCATCTAGCTGTAGAAACTCTGCCAAATTAGACTGGAGCCTGGTGTAGCCATCTGGTTCACCAGTCCTCAGTCAAATCGATCAGCCCATGCTAGCATGGAAAGTGGACGTTAAACGATGATGATGATGATGATATATCAGGAAAACTTGGAAGAAGATTAAGAATCTGCATAAGATGCAGTGGTTGAGCAGTCGAAATATTATACTACTGTATGCAAACTAAAGAACACAAACATTCACAATGTGCTCTGACATCTAACAATTTTCCAGTACTCCTCATTTCCGATTTTTCTCATGACAGTTAAGTAAGTATAACATGTTTAGTGGCAGATACTGTGTCCAAAAGGCTGGCTTTCTTCTAAGAGGTAGAACATATTTCAACTCTAACTTTTTAGAAATCACAAGTTAGAATATGACATGTGTATCGAGTTTGGTACTATTACATAAACATTCTAAATTGCATCCAAACAATAGCCAGTGACACAGTTTCTTTTAATCCTACTCAGTCATTGGAAATGGCAAATTGTATGTTATTTTTTTTTTTCCCCAAACCTATGGAATATGTATGTATATGGTATCAAACTCTGCTGTTTTCACCCTGTGTCTCACCCATAACTTTATGTGCACAGTCTTCTCCTTCCCACCTCAACATTGAATTTTAGAAGTTCAAACCGAACATCAAATATCAACCTCACAAGTCTAGAAGGTTTACAAGAGCTATAGACAATGCTCCTCTAATTTAAACTAAATGCTAATTAAAAACAAACAAACAAAAAACTGAAGAGTATATTGATATGGAAAAGTAAAGTCAAATGAAAATTAATTAATAAAATGGATGTGAAAATGTGAAAAAGGAAAATAATATATTAAACAATATGGCTACCTATATTGATAAATATTTCAGTGAAGAAAAAAAAAAAAAGAAGCAGAACTGTTAGATTAATAATAATTTTACAGAAACTATAGATAGACATAAATTTTTTTTGAATGAGATAGGGCAAGAAAAATTCATATCTTAATTAAAAGTTCAAAATATCTATTAATTTTATTAATAATTTGATTCAAAATGCTATAAACCTATTTAATAGCTCAAAGAAAAAGCATCTACTTAATCTTTATGGGCGATATAGCAATTATAAACTGTGGTAATGATTAATTTTCTGTAGCACTGAGTATAGCCAATGGTTTAAAAATTTGCAATAGGCAAATTTTAATTCAAAAAGTTCATTAAGGCAATCTTTAATTGATAAAGGCTTTAGGATTAAAAAATTTAAGGGAGAAGATAAATTATAATTAACTTACTTGAAAATATAATATCAAGATGCACAAATAGTAACTTTGTTAAACCTTTTTATAAACCTAGACTGGCTATGATAATCATTTCTAACCATAGAAAGGGGAAAAGATTTTGTGTAGTTAAGGTTTTGTGCTATTAGTCATAGTAGGAGGACATGGTTTGTACTTTAGCATTCAGATTATTCTGTCAAATATAATGCTTCATTAGCCACATCATTTTGAATTAATCGAGCATTATCTCATAGCTCTGAGATTTTAATGATGTGATTATTTTTAGAATGACATTGTAGGGTAATTGTGAGAGGTCAGATATGGCTGGTTTGAACATAAAACAGGTAGAATATTTGAGTAGGATATGGCTAGTTTAAATGCTAAAGAGTTAAGATGGTGAACTATTGACCACAGTAAAGTACAGTGTGTGGTTAAGGTGGTGGACTGTTGATGAATGTTGACTATAGTAGAAGTATAGTGTGTGATTAAAGTAGTGGATTGTTGACTGTAGTAGAGGTACAATGGCTTGAGATTAAAGTCCTAATGCTGACCATATGATGATAAGTTTAACTTTCACAATAGCAGTTAATAATATGGAAGGAATCGAATTGTAAAAATGAGTGTAATGAAAAATAGTAAAAGAGATCAACTAACAAGTATTAGTATATAAACAAAAACTAAATGAAAAGTGAAAAACAAAAACAAGCAAAACCTTGAAAGTGATAGGAAATGCTTCTATATAGCAGCTGCATAGTTACTTCCGCCAAGGAAGGAGGTTATGTTTTCATCGGTGTTGGTTTGTCCGTCTGGTGTAAAATAACTCAAAAAGTTGTGAACGGTATTTGATGAAACTTGCAGGAAAAGTTGGTAATGACACAAGGAACAGATGACGAAATTTTGGTAGTGATCCAGGAATTTTTATGGATTCTTGAAGGATTTTTCATTTGTTGTAACATATCTACATGAAGTAGATATGTTACGTTCTTTATCTCCCTTGAAAACATGTTCATCGTTTCCACCTAACCAATGGTTGCGTTGCCAATTCCAAAGATTATTCTCGTTTCTCTATTAGTAATTTTATTCACATATCTATCTTAAAATGAACTACTTGGTCGAGGTCTGTGGAGGATGACATGACAAGCCTTGATTATTGGGATTGACTCAAAAAGCTCAGGCTTTGTTCTCTCCACTGCCACTGTGAGCTCTATATCTTCTGTATGATGTGGAAAATATTCCATCAACATTGCCCATCTTTAAAATTTGTCCGAAGCTTGGCCCCTGTGCTATCCATCCACTACAGAAATGTTCATGTTGTATCACAACACTATGACAACTATTTCACCTCAATTGGTCCAGCTCTCTTCAACATCGTGCCAGATACACATAAAGGAGGAAAGTGACTTCACGGCATTCAAACGATCCCTAGATGATTACCTCCGACAAATACCAGATAAACCACCCACACCCAGATATGTCTATGAAAACAATAACCCTCTGCTTGAATGGGCTATGGTTCCCCAGAGCTGACTGTATATTGCTTCCAGGTGGTGCTATTAAATAAGACATCGCCTGAGTCAACTTCGGCCGAAACTTATCTAAGTAATCTAATCTATGCTGTAACCTATGAATCAAAGCATGACAACGTGGGTAGAGGCTGATATTTTAACGTTTCTGATGGTCTTAAATATAAAAAAAAATTATTAAAGATTTATATAGAACTACATTCAGAATATGTCTATAAGCTCTTGTGTTTAGACCTGGTTTCTATCCTCAAACTGTTCCGTTTTGTAGATGCAATTTTTTTTTTATAAAGAACTCCAAAATTAGAAAAATCAAAAATCTGCAACAATCTTGGTCCCATGAGTATCAGATAATGGATTTTCAACAGTGTAAAGAAACTGATTGTGGTGATCGTAGTTTTGATGGTGATTGTGATCGTAGTTTTGACGATGATTGTGGTGGAAACAGATACAGTGCTGATGATGACAATGGCCGAGATAAGAATAGGAGGAGGATAAAATAGTATTAGTGGTTATAATGGTGACAGGAGCGGTGTGATGTGTGATGCTGAGGTGATGGTGGTAATAGTGGTGTTGATGATAGTGTTAGTTGTGTGATGGTGGTATTGTAGTGGTTATACTTGTTGTGGTGGTGAAAGTGACTGTTATTTTTTTTTACCCCCCGCCAAGGAGGTTATGTTTTTGCTGGTATTGGTTTTGGAAATTGGGTGTTTTCAGCATGCGTGTATATGGGTGGAAATGAGCTGCTTGGCAGAGGTCTGCGCTCACTCACCATTAATTTAGCACTATACCAATAAGCATATATTTATGCTATAACTACAGTTTTCTCATCCATCTTTTCTGAGAATTTTTGCATAGAGTAATGTATGCTTCATTTGACAAAAAATTTGTCAAAGTTTACTTCAATATTTTCCTTCTCATAGTCTAATGATACAACCTTAAAAAAAATAATATAATCCATGATGGCATGTTGGAAGAAATTATTTAAAGAAATGTAATCCAAGTGGGACAATGAAATTTGAAAGTAATTTGAAGCATAATAACACAGAAATGCATGAATACTACAGTCCAGTGATGTCATTCATTCCTGATCTAGTGGTGCACTTACACCCAAATTGTTTATAAGAAAAAGTAGTTCTTCCAAGACAATTTGAGCAGCCTATAGTCTGTTTCATGTCCAAAACACACACATTTTCACACTCACGCATCATCATTTAATATCCATTTTCTCTACTGGCATGGGTTGGATTTATGTATTTATTTCAGTTTACCCTGTTCCATCAAAATGATACATATGTGCATGTTAATATATATATATATATATATATATATATATATATATATATATACACACACACACATATACATACATGAGTATTATACACACACATATATGCTCTCCCAATTACTAAATATATATTCGATAAATTTTCTTTTTCCACTATTTCCTTTTCATCTTATATAATTTCTCATATTTCTAACAACAAGCTGATCTGCACTAAACTTTGAAGTTGCAGTTATTCTTTTTATTTATTTAATATTTTAAGTGTCTACATTTTCAAACAAATACACTTTTTGATGTTTTTAACTTTAAGAACTCTTACATTTATATATATGTGTGTGTTTAATTGAAATGTACCTTTTGTTTTTATTGTCGTGATGCAATCAGGAAATACAGTTGTAAATCACTGATCCACCATACTATGCTAAATAATTCCCTTTCCAGCTGTTAGAGATGACAACAAATATGGAATACGCTCAGTATGAAGCATCATTTAGCATGTTAGCCTTTGGCAATTTATTTACGTTTCTTTTCTGAGTTGATATGTGTACTCCTTTTCCTTTTCTATTAACTATTGAAGTGCAACTGGGGCAAGGGGGATGCTCTTAAGAAAGATCTGTGAAAGTAAGTTTTAAGTTCCTGTAGAGAAAATAAATGCGAAACCAGTTAATTACCTTTTACTTATCATTCAAATTACCTCAGACCTTCAAGCTATCAGAAATGACAGAACAAGTTAAATACAAATTTAAATGTATGGAAGTACAGTCTAAAATGAAAGCTTTTCACAAGAAAAAATTTTTTTTTCAAATGTATTAATGATTAATAACATTGAAAGAAATTCTGTTTTCTCAGAGATTATACATGTAATTTATGATAGTGCGGAGTTCCATTTAAAATGTTCATCATTCTTTTTCTGAGCTTGTTAATGAGAACAGCTTTAGGTGTAGGTCTCTAATCATGTTTACCTCATACATGACTCAGAATTCAAGAAGAGCAATGAAATAACAAAATTATGCTATTCAATTGCTGTTGGTCAAGTCAATGATTTATCTAGTAGTTGTAAAATCGCCAAGATTCAATAATTATATGTGTGTGTGTGTGAGTGAATATATTTGTGTACATGCATTATCCACTTTCTTCTCCTCACTCACTGTCCATATCCTGCTTTATGCTCACCTTTTATCTTGAGTTTGCTCTAGCACTCTACCACTACCTTCTTTTATCCCCTTCTCTACTACTCCCCATCCACCCCCATATAGTGTGGGGTAGTCACGTATCTTCTCTACAACAAGACATCCGTGCTTGTCTCTCAATCATACTTCAGTCTTTAAACACACAGCATAAAGTGACCTCTCCCTCTCAAATACTATCTCCCACTCCCACATTCAGACGTGGGAGTTTTTTCCTTTTCCTCTACCCTGTTCTTTTTTCTGTCTTTCCAAATGACTCAGCAACACCACTAGTACTGGTGGCAGGAAAACAAAAAGCACTCAGTACATACTGTAAAGTGCTTGGCATTAGAAAGGGCATCCAGCCATATAAATCATGCCAAAGCTGACACTGGAACTCAGCACAGTATTTAGCATTCAGATCACTATCGACTCAGCAGTCCTTTGCTTGCAAGATCCTGTAAAACCATCCAACCCATGCCAGCATGGAAAATAGATATCAAATGATGATGATGATGATGATGATGATGATGAAAATAATGTAAAAGTACTTAATAACATATTTGTTTTAGAAGTGTTTGTCATGTGTAAGATAAACATAATTACAATCCAAGACCTAAGGCTCTTGTGCAATCAACTTTATGCTCAAGAAGACATCAGCTGACTGACAGTAAAAAAAAATGTTTCATAAAGCTTGACTATTTTAAATGTCACTCAATACTATTAGTTAACTATGTGATGTGAGATGTCAGGTATCATGCATTATACTGCAAGAAGGTCTGTCTGAAAGTTCACAAGTGGCAATCTAGGTATCTGCCAACAGGTTGAAGTTAGTTGCTTATTTTACTTGTTGTAAATGATATGAGATCTCTAGTTCATAGAGCTTTGATTCAGTCCTAACCTATTTACTGATTCTTATGATGAGTCTTATCACTGATGAGGGTTGCACTAAAAACTGTCTTTATATAGTGTATCTAGAGAAAATCAGCATGGTTGGGTTGGTTCTTGTTGAAAATATATCCACAAGAGGAATTCGAAGTACAGCTGAAAATTAATAAAATGTCAATTCTATACTATTGCAGTCAACTTGATAATCTGATATTGAAGTTGCTGATTTTTCAGAGTTTGAAATATAAGTAAAGGAGTTGTGGTAGAAGTGTTTGTTTGTAAACTACATATTCTTGGTTCAAAACTGGCAGTAAGCAGACAAATGAAGCATTCTAGAGATATCTTTGCACTGCAAGCCCAGTTATACTACCTGAATGTTTCAATCCATGTTTAAGACAAAGAAGAAAAAGGGGGAAAAAAACACCTCTGTTTCAGAGATATGGTTAATATAAGGTGACATATTGGGTAGCTGGAGTTCAGTTGTATAAGCATATTTGGCTGCTGGAACAATGCTACCATACAGTCCAGATAACTATAGCTTATGAAAACATGTTTACACTAACTCTCCTGAGTGGTATAACAGACTGATGCAGAGAACCCAGTGGTTCAAATATGGGTGACTAATAAAAAAGAGGTAGGAGTGAAGGCTTTTCATAGTTCTCTTGGCTTAACCTTATAACATTAAGAGATTTTGATGTGATTGTTTATTTTTAGAATGACATTGTAGGATAGGTGTGAGAGGCTAGATCTTGATGGTTTGACCATAAAACACATAGAATATTTGGGCTGAATATAGCTGGTTAAAATGTTGAGACTGATATGAGTAAACAGTCAGTGATATGAACAATAGTCAGTGATATATAAGTTACAGTTAGGTTTATTTTAGATGTAAATGAGGGCTGGATAATAAGTTGTAAATTTTGAGCTAATATCTACATATTCTATCAACTTAGTCATCAGTGAGCTAATGTGGGACTGCTTCTAAATGACTGCACAGCCTGTTAGAAATAGCAGCTAAATATCCTTCACTTCACATCCTGTCACCTTAAAAGATCATGAGGACATTAAATAATATAGTCCTAGATACCTATAAAAAAAGAGGATGGCCATGAATGGAATTGTCTTTGATCTTAGGTTTGCTGGGACTAAACAAACACAGTTAATGGGATGGATAAAGAAATTTGGAACAATTTAATATTTTCCAAGAGCTTTAAGAAGCTTTATGAAGGATAGGATTTTATTATTTGCATTTTTCCCTTTTAGAACTTCAATTTTTCTGTTTACATACATTAGAAAAAAGAGGTAAATCACTTCTTTCTCCTGACATTCTGTTACCATGTAGCAAGATATTCTTGGAATTACATTACATTGCAAAGATAATTATCAGCAATCCTTAATGACAGTTTTAGTACCCTTACAACCTTATTATACAAGAAGATATTTGTTCTTACATAAGCGAAGTAAAGAAAGCTGTTAACAATAGTAAAAATTGACAAACTATTAGAATTTTGTGTATTTCTATATTTGCATAAAAAATGTTCAAAATAAGTAAGCACTTCCAAAGATATAGCAGAATTAAAATCATGATCTTGTGGTAAATAGCGTAGTATCTTAAACTCACAACCTCTCTACCTTAATTGGCATTAAAAACAAATTAAGATTTTTCTCATCTCATTGATTTCTGTTAAAATACAAAAATCTTCATAAACATTTTTGTATTTTTTTTTAACTGACTAATGTTCACATGGACAAGAATTGTATTCACAGATTCACTCATTTAATGGGATGATAAATGATCATGCTTGAAACTGAATTGGCTAGGCATAAAAAGGAATAAATAAGAACACTACCATCAACACTAACTACAATAACAACAATAAAAACAAAAACGATGATGATGATGAAAAATCAAATAATTTTTCGTAGCTATCATCATCACATCATGAAAATCATTATTATTTCTATCATCATTATTACTTAATCTGATAAAATTAAATTTCATCCTGTGAAAGAAAAACAGAACTAATAGCTGCAACAAATTACATATCAGTGTCAGAGGCTCTCATCATTATAACTCAGAATCTAATGTGAAATGAATAAACTATAATTTTGTGGTATAAAATAAGAATAAGAATTGAAGGGCATGAGATTAGATATGCTGAAAATAAATGGTATAATGGCTTGGAGGTTAACAGGTTACAGTACTGAACACATGGCTGAGAGTTCAAACTTTACTACAATTACAGTACTATATTTTGTACAGTGTGGTATCTTAACTCTCATGTTTCTGTTTCCTTGGATGATAGTAGAATAAAAATTATAAGCAGCTATAAGAATAACTGAACTATTAAATACAAATGTCCATATAAAATTTTATTCCATCTATCCATGCTGGTATAGAATGATGGATATAAAGCATTAAGAAAATAGTGCTGATCTGATAATATGTTTTGAATCTTCAATGAAAATATATGCTGCCAAATGTTCTGAGTCAATCTGAAATGAAGGTACAATTACATCAACCACAGTACTTGACTGTTACTTATGTTATCAACTTTAGAGGAATAAAGGCTAAGTTGACCACAGCTGGATTTGAACTCAGAATATAAAGAACTGGAACAAAAGCCGCAAGACAGTTTATCTGAAGCTCTTGTGATTCTGTCAATCTATTGTCCTAATAACAATTATTTCCAACACTGGCACAAGGTCAGAAAATTAGGTTGTGGGGGAGCAATTCTTGTATTAGCAACTCTTGTATCAGCTGGTATTTTATCAGCCCTAGAAGGATGAAAGGAAAAGTTGACCATGATGGGATTTGAACTTAAAATAAAGTGCTGGAACAAACATCATAAAGAATATTGTCCATCACTTTAACAATCTTGCTAAATCAATGTCCTTGATGATAATAGTCCTTTCTCCTAAAGGTACAAGGCCTGAAATTTTGGGTGAAGGGACTAGTTGATTACTTCGACCCCAGTGTTTCACTGATACTTAAGTTATTGACCTTGAAAGGATGAAAGGTAAAGTTGACCTCAGTAGAATTTGAACTCAGACAAAATACCACTAAGCATTTTGCTTGGCATGCTAACAAGATGAAGAACAAAAAATAAACAATCGGAAAATGAAAACAATGCATGGGCAACACCTCAGGGAAATAGAAGGGAAAAACAAGACCAACACCTGGAAATAGCTAAGAAAAAGTGATCTGAAAGGATGCATTGAGGCACTGATGTGCAATGCCCAGGAACAAGACCTGAGAAATACTTACACTAAATTCCAAATACATAAGAGAGTGGATCACCCCTTTGTAGGATGTATGGCAGCAAAAATGAAACCATCTCACATATTGTGAGTGAGTGTAGTAAGCTGGCCCAAAAACTCTACAAAGGGAGGCATGATATTGTAGCTAAGTTTATTTACTGGAGGCTGTATGAAAAATACAGTCTGGGCACAATACAGAAATGGTACAAACATAAACTAGAGGGCACCACTGAGAACAATGAATATAAGATCTTGTGGGATTTTAAAATCCAATGTGACTCCCCAATCGATGCTTGGAGACCAGACATTGTTGTGGCAGATAAAAGAAAAAAGGAAACCAAGATTATAGATACTAATATACCTGGGGATGCATGCATAGATGACAAAGAGCTGGAAAAGATGGGAA
>NC_142930.1:75764924-75802424 GCF_046866305.1 Octopus bimaculoides | reverse complement strand
GTTGAAAGGCGGTAGAGGACTGCTGTTAGCACTTAAAGCCATGATTTCATTCCCTTTGCAAGTCAAATAACAATAAGTTTGTCTACCGTGTGCCTGAAGGAGATTTTGAAAAGATTTGGAAACAAACACCTCCCAGTTCCTCAATTTTATTGAAATTCATATAACATTTTCAACAATAAATTACAAAATAAAAGCTGTTTAAAGATGCTGTCAAAATAATTTTGTTCTTTTGAGAATATATGTTATATAGTTGAATATAATAGAAAAGTTTTAATAAAATATAATTCAAACAACAAATAAATAAATTATTCTTGTATTAGTCAAATCAAGATTATACAGCAAATGTTGAACTTTCACCTTAGTCATATTAACTATTAAGTTAGCATCAAAGTAGCCCAATAAAATCACAAGATATGGATAATGGGACTTGGAATAGAAGCTAAAACATTACTGACAAAACACTGGAAAAGACATTAAAATTGATATTATTCAGGCAGTTTGAATGCTTTTTTTATGGTTAACAGGCAGAATGTGTTAACAAATTCAAAGTTCTATTCTGTTTTGTAGTGTTAATGTAACAGAAGAACAAAACCAGAGAAAAAGAAAAAAATAACCAGTTGCAGCAAAGAAAGGCACTCAAGGATTAAGCAGAATGTGAAAGTTAAAAGTGCTTGGAATGATGCATGGAATAGCTTTACAGAGCTACACTGATATTTCAGAAAACATCACTATGTCATATAAAGTGCCCCTCCCCGCTCACAAATTAGTAACTTATTTTTTCATTTCTTTATGACATCAGATCCAGAACTCATAATAATAACACTGTAACAAAATTTTAATTTTTTTTTGTCTTTGTCGGTAAGTGTTATTTCCTGTGTATAAATCAAAGGAAATAACTACTATTCCCTTCTAACTTTGCTTTTGTGACCTATTTTCCATCACATTTCAGACAAATTCAGTACTGAGTTGCTGAAGCAGAAATACCCCTATAGCAAATATTCTGCTCAATACCTTGGATTTGTTTGTCAGTTGCTTGACCATAACCACTTAAGCATGTCGATTAGAGTGTAACAATATGTGCATCTCTGATCATGAGCAAGAGTATTTGGGAAGCAACATAGCCATGTGTTGAGAGGGTTTCTTAGGGGTTTGAACAAATGTAACAAAAGTTTGAAGGAAATATTAGTCATTTTTCATACTTTCTAGGGGTAAGCAAGTAGGACATAACAGTTGCTACCCAAGGACAAAAATTGTGTTACACAGTGTAATAATTGTTTTTAACATAGGTAGTATGAGACCAGAAGTTTAGGAGAAGAGGCAGGTTGATTAAATCAGCCTTGTACTTCACCAATGCTTTATTTTATCAAACCCTGCAGGATGAAAATCAAAGGTGTCCTTAGTGGGATCTGAACTCAGTATGTAAAGAGTCAGATGAAATACTGCAAAATATTTTGTCTGCTATTCTAAACAATTCTGTCAATCCACCACAACAATAACAGCAATAATAATAATCATTTCAAATTTTGGCACAAGACCAGCAGTTTTGGGGCAGGGAGTATGTCAATTATACTGAACCTAGCACTCAACTGGTACTTATTTTACTGACCCTGAAAGAATGAAAGGCAAAGTTGACCTTGGTGGAATCTGAACTCAGAATGTGAAGATGGATGAAATATTGCTATGCATTTTGCCCACAGTGCTAATGATTCTGCTAGCTTGTCACCTTAACAGCAACAATAATAATCATTTCTATTATAGTCACAATGCCTGAATTTTTTTTTTTTTTTTTTTTTTGGTGGGGGAGTTGATTAAATCACTGCCAGTATGCAACTGGTACTTATTTTTTGTAATTTGGAAGGAGAGGGCAGGTTGATTACATCAACCCCAGTGCTCAAAAGGTACATATTTCATCAACCTCAAGAGGATGAAAGTCAAAATAATAATTTAGGTAGAGAAACCAAAATTAGGGATGTAAATGGGAAATATTCATACAAATATTTCAGAGTAGATAATCTGATAAAATATAAAACAACTCAAGTAAAAATATAAGAAAATGGTACTACAGTAGAGTCAGAAAAATATTAGAAACTGAAATCAGAGCTAAATGTAAGATAAGAAAGCTAGCTATCATAGTTATAAACTACAATTTCATCAAAATGAATCAAAAGTAATGAAGTTGAAGAACTTAGAAAACCAGGAAACTACTAACATCATACTGAACTTAATACCCCAAAGCTGATATAAAGAGAATATGCAAGGAAGACAGAGTCTGATACAAACAGACTACTACTATAAAATCATAATATTGGGACAAGAAAAATATATTGAACGGAAAGCTGTGAAACTGATTAGTGTACTAAAGAAGAATGAAATCAAAACCAAAGACATTATTTCTCACTTGTGTGTGTGTATACATACACATATGTATGTGCATGTGAGAATGCATGCATACATAGATACATTTATAAGGAAAATTTAATACGAAGATGGAAAATGGCAGGCATTAGATTTTGGAAATAAATGCTTTTGCTTAACTTTCCATCAAACATCATATTACCATTATTTGATTAATATTGGGGCTTGCATACATTTGTTTCTGCACTGGACACCAGCCTGAAGTTGCTGAGTTTACATTTATATATCATTATAAGATTATTCTTTAGAATAGCTATATAACTGAATATTTTTCATCAACAGCTATGTGTTGGTGCTTCCTCAGGTGGAATGCAATCAAGTGCTGTTGGTTTTTCTAGGAGTTTCCTCAATATACCATGTCTATTCCTCTCTACCAATCAGCTTAGATTCTAGGCAACACATATTGTTGTAGCAATAGAAAACACACAAAAGTAAGATCACAATAATAGTACCAACAACAATAACATCAAAAGAATAAAGGTGACCTTAATAATATTGATAATAATAAAACCTAGGATCTATTTAAGTGATAGTGATAAGAAAATTAAAATAAAACTGAAGATAGCTTTTACCAAGCAGTAGATGAAGTGTGTCAGTGGGTTGAAATAAAATAAAAAAATTACAAGGGATTGTTTTTATTGCTATGCTATCTTTTTTGACCCAAGACATCTATTTTGAATTATCCATTATCTTTATTCTTTCAAGGTGGCAGGGGAGGCGTTTGGCTTCAAGCAAACTTCACAAAACCCAATGGCCATTAAATACTTTACTACAGCCTTAATTTCTTTTCTATATTTTATATATATGTTTTTCATTAGTTGCTTCTGCTTTTTAAACATGCATGTCACACATTATACCCTTACATATCCACTAACTTAGATGCATGCTAATACTTGTACATACTGCATTTTCTCAAGCAATGTCCAATTTTCCCTTCCTTAAGCATTAGCTTTTTTACTGCTGATGTATATTTGTTAAATCCACTACCAAAAAGATATATTATCTTATTTTAGCAGCACTTTCTAACAAAAACCTGCAGTTTTCTTTAGATTATTTTCTTCACATGATTTTACACAGCATTTTTAGATTTTTGCAATGATTTCAATTCACATGTAATTGATAATTCTGCTATCTGGATGCATCAGCTTATCTTAAATTACATTTTTGATATATTAAAACATTAAATTATCCATGTCTATATGAACGCTATACATATTCCAGATATGTACTTTCCATAACAGTACTTTACACTGAATGCTGTACAACCTCCTCTGATTAATGTTGTCACATTGTATCTGTTATAAATATTACATTATTTTAATCATCCCTGTAAATATAACAATCAATTCTCTATCTATTTCATTGAGTATACTGACTTGTTATAATCAGTACTCAACATATTTACAAATTTTGTCTTGAGAGGATAAATTTAACCATCTTTCTGAGAATTTTGTATCTATTTTTTAGATTTTGGAGATAAATGTTTTTGCTTAACTTTCCATCAAACATCATATTACCATTATTTGATTAATATTGGGGCTTGCATATATTTGCAATTATTGTAGGATTATAATCGACAAACACAAATTTTTATAATCATTTTAACAAACTTTCTAGCAACAATGCTAACTAGTTAATATTAGTCATCCACTTATTTGATTATTATCGACTTATACAGATGATTCCAATTCTTTAACATCTACTACATAGACCATTTTTCATAATCATTTTAATACACTTGCAAACAATAATAATGTTAACATGTTATTATGAGTCATTCTCTTAAGTGATTATAATTAGCATGGAGTAATTATTACAATTCTTTTCCATATACAGATTATATAAATTTTTTACAATAAGTTTGTTAAACATGCAAACAACAAAGTCAACTTGTTACTAGAAGCCACCCATTTATGGGGCAACAAGCGATTCACACAACTTATTACAATTCTTTTAACAAGCATGCAAACAATAATTCTAACCTGTCATTGCAAGTCATCCGCTTATGTTAAGGAATACTTTGATATAATTTCAGTGACAACTAGAATTTCTTACATTATTTTTTTTTTCAAATTCTATAAAAGAACTTTTTAGTTTATGGCTTTAGTTGAAATGCATATTATGAGGTTATTGCCCAGATTATATTAAAACATATACATATATATACACACACATATCATCATCATCATCATCGTTTAACGTCCACTTTCCATGCTAGCATGGGTTGGACGATTTGACTGAGGACTGGTGAAAACCAGATGGCTACACCAGGCTCGAATCTGATTTGGCAGAGTTTCTACAGCTGGATGCCCTTCCTAACGCCAACCACTCAGAGAGTGTAGTGGGTGCTTTTACATGCCACCGGCATGAAGGCCAGTCAGGGGGTACTGGCAACAGCCATGCTCAAAATGGTGTATTTTGCATGCCACCTACAGAGGAGCCAGTCCAGCAGGACTGCCAACGAACTCGCTCGAATGTCTTTTCACACACACACACACACACACACACACACACACACACACACACACACACATATATATATATATATATATATATATATATATATATATATATAAATAAATATACACACACACACACACACACATATATATGTATATATATATCCATGAGTGTGACAAGTTCATAGGAACATAATTAGAATATAGAACTCAAAGTTAGAAATCTGAGTGTCAATAAGTGTAATCCATAACCAATAGTCTGATAAAACATATTTTGTCAGACCACTCCATAGTGAATACCAAACATAACTTGACAGAGAGAAAGCCAACAATGGCTCAAAAGCTTTGAAATAAAAGCAGAAGTGGAGGCTTTAACATTAGTTGCACATGACCAATAGCTTGCCCAAAAGGAGATTCTGAGCCAATGCGATCAGTACAATGTAACAGTAAACCACATCATCTCTGGTTGCCCAGTCTTGCTAAGTTCATCTATATTCACAGACACCAGTTGGTAACTAATTGGTGACACTTTGATATATCAGACTCCAGTATGAAAATGGATTAGAAGTGGTAGATGAAAAGATCCTGGTTACAATCACTTGGAACAATGTCTGTCAGGACTGACAAGGAAATCAAGGTTAACTGTTCAGATGTAATAATTATGGACAGGAACAAAAATGTCTATGTTTTGATAGTCATCTCAATCTCCACTTCTGACCAAAACATCGACCAAAAGGTGGTGGAAAAACCAATTGAAGTAAAAGGACCTTGAAATTGAAATTATCAGGATATGGAGCAGGAAAGTAAAAACACGACCAAAACTAATAATTGCAGCACAAGGTATAATTATAAAAAAAGATAAAAATCAAGTCATATCAGAGCTGAAAACATGTATAATCCAAAAAGTAATCCTGATAGATATAGTTCACATCCTCTACAAGCGCTTTCAGTTTAACTGCACAACTTAAACAGTATATTCTCAGTAAATGTCACATGCCCTATTCATCCGACACTCAATAAAATAACACAATTCATGCAACACATTTTGTGGATTTACTCTGTGGAAACAGTATAATACAATGCATATTAGCCACAATCACCACATCTTTATACGCAATAGGTGAAAGACTAAAACAACACTAAAAACAACAAGCTCAAACAATGCAAAAAAGATTTAAGAGTATTAACACAACATTACATTCCTAAAAGCAATGTTGTATACACCTCAAGAACATGGAGGTGCATGTAGTTGAAATACATAAAACTATTGAAGATATAACAACAGCCTAACAACAACAATAAAACAGCAGCACATGGAGGTAGTTGCATTGCCTAATGCAAAAGCAACATTGGAAAAATGAAATTAACTTGATTGAGCCAGCAGCTATGTCCACTGGGCAATGTGCCGACATGCTAGAAAAATGAAATTAACTCAGAGACAGTTCACAATTAAGAAGTAATGTTTCAATTTTATACTAATATGGGTATATAATTTGATAAAGTGCCATGTTTCAAAAATATATGTCATTTCAAAAACCATTGGAGAATTAATGAATATGAACTAGAAATTTATTTTCCAAGTTGCTACTATTATTCTTCAGGTTAACTGATTTCTAGAAATATTGTTGCCAATCTAAGCCTAGAATATAGATATTCTTCTGCATTACTAGTAATTCCACAGATGTACATATCAATAGACCTACATACAAACCTATTTTGAAAAAAGTGAACATAAGATCAGGTTGAGAAGTGAAATTAACTATTAAAGCAACAGATTATGCAAAATTACTTCCACTTTTTAATTTGATACTAATGTAATACAACCACTGATATTAAGTTATTTATTTTAGTAATAAAATAACAGAAAATATTATTCATAGTTATCAGTTTAATATATCAAGAATAATAGAGCATAAAATAAAACAATGACAACACTTTATGTTAGATGGCTATAAGAAAGATATCGTGGTTGCTAAGTAACAGAATGTGACAGATAATGTTAGTGATATCTGGAAGAATATTAGAAATTCATAACAACATTAAACACAAAAGAATTATTTCCCTGATACAAGCTGCTTCTTTGATGCATTTATTTGAAATCATGCCACACTCGGTGATTAGGAAATTAAAGTGCAGAGTATACATGAATTTAAATATAAATCAAGTTCAAGTAAGTCTAAAATATAAGTGAAAATTAGAGGAGGAATATAATATTTCTGGTTGGAAATGATAATAAGTAATATGAAAATGAAATGAAAGCAGATGGTAAAATCCTGGAAGTATATTTTATAGATTGAAGGACTGCTATTGCCATAGAGAGTTAAAGTTATATCTAAGATATGAAATTTCTTGAAAAAGGATTTCTGTGAGGTAAGAAAGAATTTAAAATGAAAATTTAATGAATTCAAATTTGTAGAAGCATTACCTTTGCCCTAGTAAAAAAAAAAATCAGTCAACCAAAACTGATATTTAAAGTTTAAATCATTCTGTGTTTAAATGAACTTGAATATCTAAATGTCTAATAATACAATTATTCAAACTACCGATTGTTTTGATTTATTTGACATTCGATAATCATCAGGTATTTTACTTATGTCTTCCACATCTCAAACAACATTCAAACTAGAAACTTGTATTTCTATACTAATGGTAACAACAATCTGAATTATTAGGCCACTAAGAAGTGGATTAGAATTTTACTACCCTTCATTAAGAAATAAGGGGTCCTGGACTAACATATATGATATAAATATAGTTAATATTTTCTCCATTGCTGGACATGCTTTCAGAGAAGGTTAGAAACTAAAGACACTGCCTGTGTGACAGTTCCATTTGTTCACAAATGTTGCAGGCTACTAAGGCAAGGAGACATGCATGTACATAGACATGCAACAAGTTTCTTTCCATTACCATCTATCAAATCTACTCATAAGGTTTTGGTGGCCTGGGACTAGAGTAAAAGACAATTGCCAAAGATACTATATAGTAGGACTGAACCAGTAAACTTTTTAACCACACAACCATGCTTGCTACTTCACTGAACTGATGATCTAACAAGAGTATAAGCTCTTGTTTACAGAAGTCAGCAAACAAATTATTTATAGATGTATGTTAATGTCTGAAAAGCATATCTTAGATTCATCAGTCTGGCAAGGTAGCTTTCACTGAGAAAGTCAAACAGTTAGGTCAAAGCATAACAGTGTTTCAAAGTTCCTTTACACCAGTGAATCATATTATGAACATTGTCAACAGGGAGGAGGTGTTCTCTGATGATGAAAAATACAACAATGATCAGATATTCATACTCAAATCTGCCAGAACATATTGAGAATGAATAGACACATTATTGTTTGAATTCTCATTGTTCTGTGTGCAGCCCATGAATTATTATTACCAGTTTGAAAGGTTTTTCACTGAAATTTCATTGCATAATTTCAAAATCTGTACTTAATATCTGTTAAACTAGTGCTTTTGTTAAATTCATTGGTCCAACAGGATAGTTTTGACTGAGTAGATACACAATTAGGTTGATGTACCAAAGTATCTTTAAAGTCTCTTTAAGTGAACCATGTGTATTATGAGCATAAACCATCTAAAGGGAGGAGGTGTTCGCTGATGACAGAAAAAAAAAAAAGCCACCAACAATCAGATATTTACATTTGAATCTGCCAGAATATGTTAAGAATGAACAGATATGTTATTATTTTAGAATATTGATTTCACTTAATTTTTGTCAAACAATTTTAGAAACTGTAAAAATACTTTTTTTCATCTTCAATGAAGAAAACGAAAAGAGAAAACTATTTTTTAATTGACTGAGATGAGATTTTATTAAGATTATAAGTTTTCAGAGTATTAACCATATCTTTAAAGTGTGTAATTGCAATATTCATATTGATGCTACATTCCAATGCATTTGCTTTTTTATTATTGGATATGTACATGAGGCCAGACTGGATTTGAACTAGGAACCCATATTTCTCAAATGAAGTTAGTAATAGCCTTCTATACTTTTTTATTTGCTGAGTCAAAATGGGCAATATCCAGGATCTTTGTAGACCATCAGAGACCAGTGAGCATGATGCCATTAATATTCTGTTCAAACTGTTGCAGATCAACACCTGCAAGAGAGGCACAAGTAAGGACAAGATTCCAGAATACTGATATTATAAGGAGAAAGGATTGGGTATTGTGGTAAGTGTGGAGTTAAGGCATCTGAATACAACAAAGGTGATAAAAATTGGAAAGATGTGTGGATCAGGGGTACCTGAGTGAAGAAGGTATGAAACTAGCCAGATCCAACGAGCAGAGGTCATTATAAGAGCAATAGAAAAGACAAAGAGAGGCGGCAGCACCTGTGGGCCAGAGGCTGGAGCATATTTATTAGTTTCTGAATGCTGATCAGTTGAATAACCCTTCTCTGAATGTAGTCCAGGATGTCTGTGTATACAGCAACAACACAGTTCCAGGTGTGGAAGCAATACTCTATTGAAGGCCTCGTATCTTGTACAGTGTTAGCAATTGTTGGGGGATATATCTTCTGATTCTGAGGAGAAATGCCAGATTTTAAGCTCTTTGGTGTGTTAAGGATTTGCTTCTGTCAGGAGATATCATTGGTGATAGTGAAGCCCATAGGACACTACTGATGCAAGGGATGAGAGATGAGTAGAGCCTGTAGCCTGGAAGTTTCAGTAGAAGATTTGCATGCTGGACATGGTCAAAAGGCTTTGCTGATATCTAGGCAACAACATTGCTTTCACAAAACTCTGAAGCATGAGGTCACTGGTGAGTGACACAAGAAAGTAGACCTACAGTGGAAACCATACTAGTGGCCACTGAGGAGAAAGAAGAATTCAATGTATTAAATGATGTATTGAAGGACATCATTATTAATGGTTGTCTTCATTACCTGAGAGATGTTCAAGTGAGTATAGAAATAAAAAGTTTCTAGCTTGCATCCAGTCAGGAAAAAGAATTCCAATGATAATAAGAAATTGAATTAATTAAAACAATATCATTCATTTTATTAGTTAAGATATAAATATTGTACATCTATATATAACATATTAAAATATATTAAGATGAGGTTATTAGTCTATAACATAATAATCTTTAAAACAATCTGGTTTTAAAAAATAACAAAACCTATTTCTGTCTTTAATTTGTTTATATCTGCTTTATGGATTAAAAGTAATTTGTTATATTCTAAGTTCTCTCCTAAAGAGATAATGTAATAATTTAATGTCTAGTATTTCTTGTTTATGCAATGATCATTTACTAATTTACTATTTTATGCTAAATTCATTAACCTTTGCAGGAACTGATTTAACAAATTTTCTGAGCTTGAAGGAAGATGAAATGTTTTTCTGTGATATTTCTTATAAAATACCTTTAAGTGATAATGATATTAATAACATTTCAGATGTAGTTATTTGGTATTCATTAGTTGATATTCAAATTAGCTTTCATAAGAAAAATTTTGGAGGTTTCATGACTATTTTTGTACTCGTATGTTTAAACTGAAAGATTGACTATTATTATTATTATTATTATTATTCACATTAACGCATTAGAGATAACTTCATCTAGTTCAGGCAAACATGTCTTTAATTTCCTTATGCAATAACTGTGCATCACTAGCTCACGCACACCTCACTAAGTATCATTGCTTATGTCATGTTTGTTTGTTTGATTGTTTAAGTATCTACTCCAATATCTCAAAAACTACTGAAGTTAGCAAATCCAATTTTTTTTATCAGTAATTACTAAGGAAATTAACGTTTCTTTGAAGTTTTACTTTCTTTTACAAGCCATTTGGATATTAAGCATGCAGCTCAATTCTGTTCAAAACACCATGTATTTAGCAAGTTGTGGCCTTTGTGAAAAAATAAATGAAGCTGCATGGAAAATATTAAATGACTGAGAATTCTTTACATAAAGATAATATTTCTGTCAGATATCAAAATGTAGAAATATTAACTACATATGTAGATATAACAGTAACTAGTACAAAATAAATTCAAATATTGTACAAAATAGATTCAAATTTTAACTGCACATGTGAGTATAATAGCAGCACAAAAGACATTTAAATATTGTTTTTAATGAGTTTCAAACATTGAAATGTAGTCATGCTGGAGGTACTATCTTCAAAATTTTTGGTTACTCATATTAACTTAATATTTTTCTGGAACTTACTTTACTGACGACAACAACCTATGTTGATCTAAGCATAAAGAGACATAATCTATGCTTCCTTGACTCTCTACATTGGAATGTACCAAACTCTTTCAAAATACATATATATAAAGGGACTGAAATGGTATCAAGAAAAGCCTGGTTAGAGGCCCAACCTTCTGAGTTCTTTAACAGGGCTTAGTGAAACTGAAGGACAACTGCAATAAGTGTGTGAATCTGAGCAGAGAATATGTTAAGTAAAATCATAATTAACTGATTCTCCTGTATTTTCTTTTACCCAAGCCAGGAACTTTTCAGCACCCCTTTGTTTATCATTTTTCCACACAGTTTCCATTTACCTAATTTCACATGCAAGATTTTGCTACACTGGGAGGCCAAATCTGGAAACAAACTTTGTAACTACACATTGTCACCTTCATCCATACATACTGAATATTTTCCTTTGGCTGTAATTTATTAACTGGGTCAAATATTTTTCCTGGTCATACAAAAGAATGTGAAGTGGAGTGTGCACTGAACACTCTCCCACTTATTTTATTTATTATTTCTCACCTATTTTCAACAGGATTTTTCTTCATGTTATTGGATATAAATGATTAACAATTTTTGTTTCCGTATTTCTAAATGGAATCCTTCAATATATCTTGAGGTCATCTTAGAAATATTATTTGACAATTAATAAAAATCCTTAGTTTGCTGACAATTTAATTTGTTACTCATTTCTGAAAGTATTTTGGAAAAAAAAAAAAAAAAGTACTTAAATTCAGTACGCTACAGTGTGTGTGTGTGTGTGTGTGTGTGTGTGTGTGTGTGTGTGTGTGTGTGTATACATGTATGTATGTATGTATGTATGTATAAGAAATTGAAAATGCACTGGACATTTTCAACCTCTTTTTCTATATTTCTACTCATTTGGAATAAAAATCTTCAGAGTGTGTGTGTGTGTGTGTGTGTGTGCATACACATATCCATACACACACAGATTTTTCTGAATTATTCAATTTCCGAACAATTTCTTTTTCTTATGACAATTAATATAAAATCTCATACATTTACTTACTAGTGATTCCTCCATCACTAATGCAGCATGTATGCTAATGTAATGCTTTGCTGAGAAGTTCAGAATAAGAGAAAAACATGTTCACATTTGACTCTACTACAATATTTGCTTAGAAAATAAATACTAGCAATATTGGTCATTAACTAATACTTTTGCTCACCATATTTATATCAAGCATTAAATGTTATACTAATTCACCTCTGTATGTTTGTGTACATACATAGATAGATAGATAGATAGATAGATAGATAGATAGATAGGCAGAGAGACAGAGAGAAAGTCTTTTTGTAGAATTAATGTTGAGTGGTGAGTGTACACTGGTGTTACAAGAAGAAGAAATATGCAGCAGCTACCATCATTGTCCTTACATCCAGTAAAATTTCATGATCGATAGCACATTGCTGTGATTCTATCATGGAAATCCAATCAGAACAACTGTTATCTTTCTGCTTGAAAATCACTTGCTAATGTGTTAGTAGTTTCTTAGATATCATCTACACATATTTCCTTTAAGCCTTTTTGGATTTATGATATTTGGAATTGTGATATAAAGCTTAATGATTCTGAAATAAAAAATAGAAAAAAAAAGTTTTAATGTCATTTTGTACTTTTTCAAAGAGAATAATTTATTTCTTTGCTGTTGCTTGATTTTAGTTGATCTTTCTGCCAAATATGACAAAGTGGATATCAATTTTCGACATTTCAACAACCTATGCCAACTATTTCTCACCTATGGGGCACACCCCAATAGATGGGAAGCATGCCAGTATCAGTTGCAGCAGTATAATAATCATTCTTTAACATTGGTGAAACATCAAACAATTAAATGGTAATTTGCTAAGATTGTTGCATCTCACATTCACTTTATTATAATAAACCATGTGATGAATAAATATATTTGAGGTATAATACATTGGTAATTTATACTAATGAGGAAATATATTTCAAAGAGTTTGTACAATAGCAGAATTCTTAGGTCATTTTATTATGAGATTCAATTATATTTTTTTATCTGTTTTATATCCATTTTTCTACATATCAATCGATATGAGTGAGAGTTCTTTTTCTTTTCTTTTTAAATAAGGTTAGACTAATTAGTTTTACTGTCAGGTGATATAATTTCTCCTACCAACTAATTAATCATAAAGCAGGACTGATACCAGTTGTTGGCCAGGGAGACTGATGCAGTGTATTATGCTTTGTCTATTGGTAATATTCATTCACTAACTCACTACAATCATTAACACACAGACATGTAGTTTCTTTGTTTTCTATCATGTGCTTTTCCTCTCTTTGATCGTCTGTCATGATATAACAGTTTAGAGGAATCTAAACTATCTCCTGCATATCCTCTCTACTCTGAACCAACCAGTTCTTCTCTTGTGACCCTTGCTGTATCTTATTTCTCATATATCAGCATAAACATTTCAACCAATCCTAACCTTTCCAGAACCACAACCTTCTGGAATTTCCACCCTGCAGATCATCAGTGATCTCAGAGGGCCTGCAAATGTGATGGGCACTGCCACTTTACCTGTCATTTTAAGAAATTCACTATAGTATAGATTATATAGTTTAAGTCCACACTTGAATTCACATTACTACACTTAAACTGAAAATTATTGTTTTTCTTAATATGTCCATTGTTTAGTCCCAGCCTAGCTCTGAGTGAGTAAACCAATGATCAAAAGAATATCAACCATAACCAACCTCTTGCCAGAAAATAAACAGATAGGATTATCATGGCTGAAATGCCTTTGATTATAGGCCTCAGATTAGGGATGACCTGGAGCTGAACTGTTAAAAAAAGAAATTTCATCTAGATGTATCAACCTTCGAGAACTAAGATCTTTGACCATGGATATAATGAATGAAAAAGCAATGACAAAATATGAGCTACAGACCATTGGCTAGTTATGTGATAGTGTCTACTTTGACATTCATGCTTTCTCACCCAGTAAAATATGTCTGAATTGTTACAAACATTCTCTACTGATAACCTCATCTTTTGAAACAAAGATTTTTCAACATTTACAGCCATGCTTTTCAACATTGGATTTTCAACATTTACATCCATTTTTGCCAACTCAAATACCTTGAGTTGATAAAGGAATTGCTATACTGATTTTATCCTGTAAGAAATAGAAGCTAAATTTCCCTCAAACCTCAAATTACATTCCCCCAACTTAAAGGAAATTCACATTAAATAATACATATCGGATGCTCCTAAAAAGTTGTGATGCTCATGACTGGGTTATAAGTTTGTTCAATCAGGGTTGAGCAGGGGCTAAAAACAGCATCTCACTACCTTTAATCTTCTATATTATTCATCAAATGCCTTACGTTGTACTTGGGTGTGTGTGAATTTGTATAATGAGAACTAATTTTCTATTTTACTATAATATTATTTTTTATTATTTTACTGGTTTCAGTCATACGACTGCAGCCATGCTGGAGCACCGCCTTGAAGTGATTTTGTTAAACAATTTTACCCCAAGACTTACTTTTGAGCCTAGAACTTATTCATTCATTCTCTTGCCAAACCGCTAAGTTATGGGACATAAACACACTAACACCAGTTATCAAGCGATGATGGGGACAAAAAAGACACAGACACATATATATATATACATACATATGTGTGTGTGTGTGAGACGGGCTTCTTTCAGTTTCTGTCTACCAAATCCACTCAAGGCTTTAGTCATCACAAGGCTCTAATAGAAGATACTTACCCAAGGTGTCATGCAATGGGACTGAACCCATAACCATGCGATTGGGAAGCAAGCTTCTTACCATATAGTCAAATGATTTATGTCTGAAAAACAGCAACTACTACTACTGTTTCTACACGGTTGAATGAAATGTTATGATTTCAAGAAATTGGTTCAATAGCTTCATTGATCAAGAGATTAAATGTCTTGGAAAGTTGTGCTCTCCAGAAGAAATATTTTTATACTGCAGCTTTACCCAACATTCAGGATATGTACAACATATGATCACTTCCCTATTTTGACACTTATCATTTGTGACACCATCTTGTTTGCTGATCTACTCCCTTCCTTCCATCCTGAACTTAGAATCTGGTCCTTCAAAAAAAAGAACCAACTATTTTAATAACAGCTTCTACTCTAGCATTCTATCACTTACAGAATGGATGATCATCTAGAAATCCGTTAGTAAATAAATAATATTCTACACCCTGTTATCTTTATTAAAGCTTTTAGCTTCTAAGAAATCAGTCAAATCATACTTCAATGCGTGTGCAATGGTATATGATAATATAGTATATGATAATATATTTCCATATCAAATACGATTGAGAGGAGCGGCCAGTTTGATTAGAAGTTTTGTTGTTATTAATTCTTGCTAATCTTTGATTCCCCCCCACCCCACTAGATTGTTCTTGTAATCTTCCTTTTCTGTTTCAAAAACTGATTGTTAGTACTTCTCTACTTTTATCTTTCAATATATTTGGGAAAGGCAAAAGCATTACAACTTCTTTTCCCTTCCAACAACCCATTATGCTTCTTAATATTTTCCTTAGCAATTAAACTTTTCTTCTCTCATTCATAGTGGAAGGGTATCTGGGCAACTAGTCACTTCAACTTAATGCAAAAGTTTACTTTTTTGGTATCACAAGAACAGTGAAGAAATAAAATTACAGCTTCCTCCTAAATAGACAATGATTGGCACAATAGGAAGAAAGTGGGGCTTAGAAGGGTAACAATTTGTGATGAATATAATCAATGCCAGTGACTTAAAACCTTCATAAATCAGCATATTTGCAGCTGTACAATCTTTCTGTATTATGTAGCACAACAAATATTTCTTTTTGTGAGGGAGTGGCTATATCTAGATTGTAGACATTCTTTGCAAGGAGTGGAATAATCCGAACTGGAACAAGGTTCATGTCTTCCATGGTCCATTTGTGATTGCATGAGCTATGTAGAAGCATAACCAGCTCATGAGTCATAATTCAAATGGTTACTTGAATGACACTCCTTTTGAGATGCTGGTCCAAGGTATCATTTGTTGGAGGTATTCTCTCTAAATTCCTGGCCAGCTGATAGAACATCATTCTCAGATCATCTTTGGCATCATTGGTGTGAGATTCATAGGAGTACAGCTAGCAGACAAGCTGCATCCCAAACTCTTTTAGTTGTATCTCTTTCAGTACTACCAGGAGTTACAAACATGTACCTATAAGCTTGAACTTGCACTCCTGATATGATTGTATGAATGAGTTGTTGCTACTTCTAAATGAGTAACAACTGTACTTCTGGTTTTCCTCTCTAGATTATGATCTCAATAATCAAAGATTATCTATACTTTAGAGTGTTTACAGGCCTGCTTCAGAAGAATGTTGTGGTCACAACAGTAATTTGGTAAGGATAATGTGTTCTCATGAATTGGATAATGCTCTTGAAAAAGTTCTACCTGCTACCTCTGTCTCAGTGATTCCAGCTTCTGTGATGATTTCACATCATCCAGACTCACATAAGAAATATCTTCTAGTAGCCCACAGAGACATTTCAATAGGATGTCCTCCTAAAATTACAAGAAATATGTCATCTTCAAACATTTCAGGGAAACACCCATTTTATATAATATTATATAGACTTCAAGATTACATTTGATATTCTTTTGTTCTTGAACACTTAATTACTTGAAAATATAGAAATAAAAAAATAAATATGATTGCAGATCTTCATTAAAAAGCAAATGACACCAAAAAGGTTCATATTAAATTAAAACTTTGCTGCTATTTGAATACTGTCACATTCCTCAAAAGTATAGGTTCATGCTATACTTGTCCTCTATTGTACTCATCACTGTTTACTCAGGCTGAAGTTTTAATGCCAAAAAGTAAACTTCTCTATAAATTTGAAATGAAAATTACTTTTGCTATATTGAGTGAAATCAATATAATCACGGATTTAAGCCACTATAACCAGCCAGGTTAAACTTCCATCAGATAGAATAATATACAAGTTGTAGAATGCTTGAAATACTCTTTCTATAGTTCTCTACTGTTAATTACAAGTAGCTTATAGTTGCTGAGCATGATAACCATTATTCCATCAGTTAACCATGAAATGATTCCAAGCCTATATTGGATTTTGTTATTAATGATCATAAATATTTGACATGCATGAATGAATTAAATGATGCTAAAATCACTTGGTGTAAGGATTGCAGACATTTTCATGCCCTGGGTAACTAATGTAACTTGAATGATTCCATTCAAACTAAAATTCTAACATATTCAAATCTAAATCTATAAATTTAATTTTTAAATAGCTTTGCAAATGTTAAGCAACATTAATGGAGACATCATTATCGCTTAATGCCTGCTTTTTTAAAGTTAGAGATCTGCAGTAGATCTTCATCCTCAATTATCTTGTCTGTAAGGATCAACATCATTATTCCCTCATATGTGTTTCTCTATTTTGGGAACATTTCACTGTCAACACACATACCAGTTTTCCTCAGCATGTGTCCATTTGTATCTTGTAACTGTCATCTCTGCTGTATGCATTGACTGAGTGTAGCCTCTTTTCCAACTTACATATGCTTTGCCATTCAAACATTACAAAAACAAATACTGAAGAATAGAAAAAACTGGGCAATAAAGCATGTGTTGATTTAATCAATTCACTTCAAGAGATTAAATAGTATCGTAGATTAAGATGGGCAGGCTTTCAGCACTTGAAAGAAGATACCTTCTACCACATGAATTACCCATAGAAAATTTCAACTCCATAAGAATCTATAAATTAATTTATATAATTCCTATTGTGCTTGATCAAAACAAACTTTGGAATTATGAGGAATTAATAAATGTCCAGAAAGAGGAATATATATATATTGACAAGCAGAGATTAGACTGCAAAACCAAAGGATTATTTACTCATTCAAGCACAATGCAACTATACAGAAAGAAATTGTATATTTCAATTACTAGGTTCTACAATAAAATATTAGCATTTAAAAAGATAATAGTGAGGCATCAGGAATTCAATTCTTTAAATTAACAGACAATTAACAGCAGAACCTGGTGTAGTCTTCTGACTTGCCAGTTTCCTGTCACACCATCCAACCCATGTTTCCAGCATGGAAAATAGACATTGAATGATGATGATGAATTATATAACAAATATAGGAAATAGTAGGGGATAGTAATATCAATTAGCAGTGAGGATATGTCCAAGAATGAAGGAATGTACACAAAAAAGTATAATAAAATCACTAGAATCCACTGCAGTTGATGTAGCATGAACTGAAGACCATGAATATACTTACATAACTTATTGGAAGTTATAGTCAAGTTCTGCTAACTTGAAGATACAATTGATGTTGCAGATAAATGTAGTGACAATTCAAATGGGTGGGGAAAGTTCAAAGAGTACTGCCACCCCTTTTGGCAACAAAGGCTTTCTCTCTTTAGACAAAAGGAAGACAATATAAGATGTTTCTAAGAAGTGGATGAGTATATATCAAACATCAATGAATAGGTCATACATCAATAATTGTGTGTTCAGAATACTGAAAAGATTGTTATGTGAAATTTTACTGATTTTATATTGATCTATTTTAAATACTACTAATGACTTTAAAATGTATTTGTAGCATTGTTGGAATCTTACTAAAAACTTAACTACATTAACTCTTGAGATAAAATCATTTCAAGCAACAGATATGGGGACAGACAATGGTTTCTTTTCACTTAATGCATATTAAAATGCCTGGAGTGCTAACTGTACAAAAATAGTATTATTAATTTATTCATTCAAGCTAACTGAAATATAAAAATCAAAGCTAAATTTTAAAAAGTCGAAAATGCTGCAAGAGTTAATTAAAACAAGACTTATTAATCAAGCCAACTATGTTGATTAGTATAGAAACCATTTGCAAATCTATAACACCTCATAATTGTTATCAAAGTTATTTATGAATTATTGTCACTGCATGTTGAAATAACTTTTTGAAAATAAATCTTGCTGTGTTTTTTTTAAACCAAAAAACCATTTTTATTGTATAAAGATATCTTATTTCATTACCAAAATTAATCATTGTCAGTTTAAAATCCAAGCTCATTCTCTATCAGTACATTTGTGAACCCAACAATCTAAAGTATGTTCCATCCTTTAAACTGTTCTATTGCTTGTCTTCGTTATTTTTTCAACAATACTTTATCTTGGCATTATATGAAACAATCAGTCAACTGTAGATATGCAATACTTTGATTTCCAAACATTTTGTCCTAGATTTTTATTCTCCTCAATCATTGAAGATTTTTCTGCTTACCCCAGCTTGGTTTTCCTGTCACCCTACAACATTGAATGGGTCATCTCAGTAACAAAACCTACCAAAATACCTCCTGAAAAATTTCCACAGGTATTTCCCAAATTCTTCATTACCTGTCTTCATCAGTCTGCTTGTTGATGTTTGTTGCATAACCGCAGATAAGTCCTGGTTAAGCAGTCATATGGCATGCAGGCACTGGTCAAACAAGACATTACCCACATATTCATCTTCCCAATTATACCAGATGTACAGAAATAGATAGGACAGTAGAGAGAGTACAATATGTTCAGGCTGTCACGTTGCACTCCATATGATTCATCACTACAGTTCAGTTTGGTGAATTTCTTTGGTGGCTATTAATATTATCTTTTATTAAGGGAAAAACCAAACACACTCAGGGAAATAAAAAGAAGGTAGAATTGTCTATATATTTCTCAAAGGCATTAGTATTGTAAGTAAATTAAAATAATTCTATGAAATTGCCTCAGTTACATAACAATAACAATATCAATGATTGGAGAGCACGTCATTAGTTAAAACTTGAGGGAATAAATAACATTTTTAGACAAATACTAACAATCAATAACTCACTATATACAAAATAGATGGAGGACAAGGAAAGAGCATAATTACAAGGGTTTCCTTTTGGAAACAGATTCCTTGATTTAAGTAGATAGTGATATAGAAATTTCTATTTAAATTAGCTTATACTCAAGTTTTCCTTCTTAAGACCTAAAGCAGAAAATCTTAATCATATATTTCGACATTAAGTAAATATTTACTACGTAATCATTATTATGTACTGTTACTCTCTAAAAACATTTTATGTGACCAAAATAAAATAAAGAAGGGCTACCTTAAATTTTACTATACTTCTTGGCTATTCATTGTTTAAAATTCCAATATATTCCTTTTTATATAGTCACTGAACAAGATATAAAAACAATTGATTAGGAACAAAATTAACCTAAACGAGATGCAGCTCAACTTTTTGCCAGGAAGAGGTTCTACGAATGCTCTCCTTCTAGTAATTCAATTGCAGAAATATTTAGCTAGGAATAAGCCACTATACTTAGCATTTATTAATCAGGAGAAAACTTTGAAAATGTTCCTCACTCAGTAATTTGGTGGTCACTAAAAAAACTAAGGTAAATGAGGACTGTGTAAGCCATCTACAGGGGTGCAGTCAACAAAATGTGAGTATGATAATAAATTTAGTGTGATGGTAGAGCTCCACCAAGATACAGTTCTAAGCACCCTCTGTTTATTATAATTCTCCAGTCCATAATGGAGGAATTTAAGACCAGCTGTCTGTGGGAAAACTTAGATACTGATGACTTAGTACTTACAAATGGATTTGTAAAAGGTTTAGAGGAAAATTCCAGTCATGAAAGCAAAATCTATACTTGAAAAGCTTTAAAATGAACTTAACAAAGACTAAAACTTAATTAAGAAGGAAAGAAAACGAAACCCTTCAGAGAAATGGCTGAGATGGATAAGCATAAAATAAGTAGGCAGAAATTCCAAAGAGTGTAGACTATGGATGCATAAGACTGTAGTGAGATTGCAAACAGACTAACAGGGAAGGTAGACTTCCTATACAGCACAAGAGTAGTCAATAACAAGGGCACAAATGAAATAAAGTCTCTGAAATTACCAAAAAGCACTCTAGATGTAATTGGTAGTGTTTGTTACTCAAGTGATTTAATGAGCAGTACAAGTGGATATCCTAAAACATTGTACCTAAAGTAAACACAGAGTAGGAAATGTTTAGGGAGATATTACCATTGTTGGTAACAAAGGGCTTCTCCCACAGGTTGAAAGGTAGATTGTATGATGCCTGCAGACAAAGTGCAATGTTGCATGGCAGCAATACATGCAGCTTGAATATAAAATATTTGCAAAGATCAGAAAAAAATGAAGTGTACATGCTCTAATAAATGTGTAATGAAAGTATGCATGAATGACGGGGTACAAATGAGCTCAGAGAAAGGCTGAATATAAGAAAAATCGGATGTAGTGAGCAAGAGAGTGCACTGGTACAAGCATGTTAGGTGCATGAAGGAGTTCAACACCATTAAGAATTGAATGCTCAAATTAAATGGCATCAGGGGAAAAGGAGACATAGGACAACATAGGGTGAAGTGGTGAAAACTGATTTCAAGATGCTTAACCTCATAAAGGAGATGGCAAGGGACTGTGATGAGTGGCAACACATTTCTTGGTTACTTTACCTTAAATGACTATAAACACAGTGAGAACTCTTACAAAGAACAAAGCAGCTTCAAGCATGACGCTTTGATAAAATGCACCCAATATACTCTTTAAAAAAGCTAGCTTTAGAAATGAGTCCAGCCACAGAAACTATGCCAAAAACGAAATATGAATGTAGTGCAATCATTAACCTATCTAGAAGAGCAGTAGTTCCAAACAAGAACTGACTTGACAACCAATTCAACTAACTTAAGAAGTAAACCCTCTCACTTATTTTAACATAATGACAATGATTGACTAACAGATGTTATCTCTCTGCTACTATTAAAATACTGGTAATGTTCTAACAGGCAACATAAGTTTTCTTTTTTTTTTTCTGTTTCAGTCTTCTTTTACACAACTACTAAGATTTATTAATGATCTCATCATCTACTTTGTTTTTAAGATACAACTTTCCATTCCTTGTTTTTACAATACATCTTTCCAACCCTTGAAGATACATCTTTCCATCCTGGCATAAATTAGACAAGTCTGTAACACATCACATTTCTAGTACATCAAATCACTTTATCCCAAGTCTTTAGTTTGTTTTCATATGACCCCACTTCTATTTCATCCAACATATTTTCCTCCATTTATATCACATAATATATGTAGAGAATCCTCTTTCCTGCAAACAGTGGGTAATGTCTTTATTACTCTTATCACATTTCATGGATGGACTGTACCCATTCTCAAATGGTAGACTTTATCCATTTCCTGGTTTAATACTACCACCTGACACATGGGTACTTTTAGAGGAATCCATTCTGTTTCAAGTGTTCAGTCAGGAATAACATGAGAGTTGAGGTATTTCCCCACTCACCCACCCACCAGCTGACCTTAGAGGTCCTGCAAAACAAATATGGGTAATATATGAGTAATACCAAGAAATATATAAATAAAATGCCTTATATATAAGTACATTGTATTTTCTTAAACTTCCTCAACCCTATTGAAAGTATAATACAATCACTATAATGATAACCAGATGTTTGTCTCACAAGGAACCCATACTGAACTATATCAAGGTCAAAGATCCAAGAAATGAAGCACAGAAATCCAAGAAAAAACCCTTTAGATGCAATTTTTAAAAAACAAATTTCAAATTAGTATTGTTGGCATGATTTTATTTTAGCTTCTCATAAATACATAGTCCAAAAAGTGAACTTGACAGCAAAATGTTTTGCTCCTTTCGCTCTACTTTACCCGTTATTCCTTTACAACTCGGACTTCTTCAGCTACCCTCTTCTTGGTTTCACTGAGAGCAAGTTCATGTTTTTCATTGACCAAATTTTTCTAACTTTCTTGGCTGTCACATAATTCCGTGCACCACTATGTAGCATTTTCTCAAGAGCATCAATTTGCTTTTAACCTTTTAGTAAAAATTTCCATTTTTTAAATTTATTCTCTACATTCAAGTTATTAGAAACCTCTCCAATTCTTCTGGTTAGGTAAATTTTCTGATATTCTGTTTTGCTTTAAATTTCTTAAGAAACATTTTTTTTTATAAATTGATATACTATCCTGCAATAATATCTAATATCTGATGCTTCTATCTTTCTATTCACAAATTTAATGTGGTGTAAAAGCTGACCTTTACATATCCCTCACGAAAAATTTCTATTTCTCCCTTCTTGAATTTATTATAAGTTTATTCCCTATTAAGATATGTTGTTGATCCCTCTCCCTATCTTTCATTAGATACTACACACAAAATTTTAAAAAACTTGGTTGATTTCATTTTCTGAAATTAGCAGGCATGGCTGTGTGGTAAGAAGTTTGTTTCTCAACCATGGGATTCTGGATCCAATTCCACTGCATGGCGCCTGGGGCAAATGTCTTCTACTAAAGCCCTGAACCAACCAAACCCTTGTGAGTAGATTTGATAGCGGGAAACTGAAAGGAGTATATTGTATATATGGACCATTCCACAGTATTTTGTTTACACAAAATTTGCTGGACAGAAATAGAAAAAACTTTAACTGGTTAAAAATACTGAGACATGGACTCATCACAAATACTGAAAACCCAAATCTGCTTCAGAGAAACAGCAGTGTTACTTGTCCAATAAATGATTTCCCCCTCCACAATATTTTAAGGCCTTTAAGTCTTGTTAGTTCTCACACAAATGGCCTATTGAGAACTTCTGTTTTTAGGCTAGAGCTACTCAATAATATTTTCAAAATGGCTAGATGTTTTTCGTTCTGTCCAAAGTACATAAGTATTTTCTTTTTTTTTTTTGCTGTGGAGAGGAAGTCTGTTGTAGAAAAAGTGTGAAGTCCTCATGCAAACAGTCTGCAGTCTTGAACAGATACATTGTGTAGATAGAGAATGTCCAAAATGTGGAGTTACTGAGCCAGTAGATGAAGTGTTTGCTGATGCTAATGATGATTTCATGGTATTTCATTATCAGTAGGTGATTGGCAAAGATAAGCAACTGAGAAAGCTGTTGCAGGAATGCACAATTGCTGAGGCAAAAGAAGATCTTGTGGAGCAACCACAGCCAATTAGCAGACACATTTACAACATTAAGTGGCAGTTTGCAGAGCTTGAGTTCCTAAAAGAAAACCTGAAAACTGGTGAAGTAATCATACAAGATTTTTCAGAAAATTTTCAACAGAAGCACCAGAAATAAGTGATGGCAGCTCACTGGTCCAGCGACATGGTCACTCTCTTCACTGCCATGGCTTGCTTCAAGGGTGAAGAAGGTGAACTTGAGTATGCATCACATGTAGTTGTTTCTGATGAAATGAAGTATGAAAAGCTCAGTGTCTATGCTTTCAACACAGCCATTATCAATGAGGCTAAGCAGTTAAATTAGGTCTACAAAATACACTACTGATGGTGCTGGCTCTCACTTCAAAAACAAGTACACCCTGGCGAACTTACTTTACCATGAGCATGACTTTGGTGCAGAAGCTTCATGGTCATTTTTTGAGTCAAGAGTGCAGTTTGGCAATCTATTTTGCAAAATAAAGAGGTTGTGACAAATGCAAAAGACTTCTATTGTGTGACCAAGAAAGTGCGCAAAATTTTTTTCAAGCAGACCTTTGTCCCAAGTGTGTTTTTTAAGGATATTTTTAAATATTCTGGCTTAAAAGACAAAACTTATACCCCTTTGATTAGCAATTTGATGATGAGTGATTTTTATAAACAGTCAGACTTTGTATACAATTCCATATTTATTATATATAATTATTCAAAATTTTTATATTTAATAACTTGCATTTTTAGATTAACTTTAACAAAATTGAAAAGGAGCTAGAGTGTATGATACATGTATTTGGTCAGTATAATAACTCCATGTGCACAATAAGTTTAGACTGAGTGTTCTTAAATAATTATTTATAATATTTTCATTAATTTATGCTCATCTGTATATATTTATTTTCTAGATTCCCATTTTAAAGCTAAATGTAGATTTACTCCCAACTGTGTGGAAATTTACGAAAACATGGCACAGTTGAAACGAATTTGGAAATTAAAGTATATTGTTGATACACTGGCATTATAGATGTTTAATTTATAAGAAGTTATTGAAGTGGAAACATTTTCCCCTCCGCAACAGTATGCTGTTCGACAAAGTGCTGCCCCACTTAAAAAACCTGAAAGAAAGAGATTTCTTTCTCTTCTCTTTTTGACAAACATAGAATATTGTAATTCAGCATTCAATTAGTTTTTGTATATTGCTTCAAGATTCAGAGAATTTTGAAAGTGAAATTAAAGCTTTAGAGAAAGGATATTTTCTGTTCCCCTCTGCAACAGCACATGTTTTGTTCTACAGCATCACAAGATTGTCATGAAAAAGTCACACAGTAGCACAGGTGACTTTGTAAAAAACTAGAAGCTTCACTGCCCAGACAGACTCAAATGTCAAAATGTTAAGAAATTATTATGAGAAAAGCACTTCTGAACCATATATACTCTTACTCTTTTCTCTTTTACTTGTTTCAGTCATTTGACTGTGGCCATGCTGGAGCACTGCACAGGGTGCTGTGAATAAATTGTCTAAATTATGCTAAAATTAAAATAACACTGACATCTTATTTTAACAGATATATTTGCCAAAATTACATAAAAATATCTTAAAATACTAAAGAGTAAATTTATTTAATAAAATTGCCATTGGCTTCAACCACGGCCTCTGCATGACTTTGGAATCTCCTACAACCATTCTGGACAGTCTCCTTGTTTAAGTTATTGAATGCTGCCATAATCCTTGCCTTCAGTTTATCTTTGGTGTTACAAGGAATTTTATTGGTCTCTCACTCAACTGTGCCCCACACATAATAATCAAGGGGATTGTAGTCTGGGGAATTAGGTGGCCAGATGTTAGGGGTGGTGTGGTTGCGAAAATTGTCTGACAGCCATGACAGGGTTCGCCTGCTTGTGTGGTATGGTGTAGAGTCTCGTTGCCAGACATAGGGTCTTCCAGCAGCCACCGTCTTCATCCAGGCACTTGATGTAGGTCTCCATGTTGAGCCTGAGGTTGTGTGGGAAGATGAATGGAGGCATAATGCTGCCATCACTAGTAATCACTTCAAACACCATGATGTTTGATTTTGTTCACTCTTGGTACATGTTTTGGGGACACAAGACAACAGTTGTTCAGTGTGCTCACCATTTCACCTAGCAGAAATTTTTCTCATCTAAGAAAAACCAAAGCATGTTCAGTTGGAGGGGATGCTTGAGTATGTTCAAAAGCTTCGTAGCACTGTCTCCTCTTGTCCTTGATGGCTTGGGATAAAAATTGGTCCTTTCTCATCTTGTATGAGGAATACCAAATGTCTTCATGCATTACCTGCCTGATAAGAAATTCAGACACTCTCATGTCTTTGGCAATGGACCTGACTGACTTGGAGGGATCGTTGTCAATCATGGCTTGGATCCCACCAACAAATTCAGGAGTTCTTTTCTTATCAGAACAATCAGAGTGAGTTTTCTGAGCTGCTGTATCTTTGTAATCACCATTAGATTCATCCAACTATTTCTGAATCCTCTGCACTGTCCTCAGATTGACACCCAAACACTCTCAAATGTTCATATTGGAACTCCTGGTATGAATGCTAAGCAGTACAGCATGTCATTTCCAAATTTCTGGCAGAGTGGATTGCATCATGGTACTATTTTTCTCACAGACGGTGCCCAACTGACCCTACTATACTGTGTAGTCAACAAAATCAAAAACAAACAATACATATGCAAAAAATTAAAGACATAAAATGGCGACAATTTACCCATCGCACCCTATATATATATATATATATATATATATATATATATATATATATATATATATATATATATATATATATATATATATATATATATTATATATATTTATATATATATCTACATATATATATATATATATATTATATATATTTATATATATATCTACATATATATATGTAGATATACATATGTGTGTGTATGTATATATGTGTGTGTATGTATATATGTGTGTGTGAGTGTGTCTTTTTGTTATTGTCTCCTTGCTATGACATTGTGTGATAGCAGGTGGTATCCTTCATTGCTAGTCTCCAATGAAAAACATGTCTGGTCACAGAGAACTGTTACCTTCCATACAAGCTAGTGAAGGTTGGCAGCAAGAAGGATTTCTGACTGTAGAAAACCTGCCTCAACAAATAGTCCATCCGACGTATGTGAGTATGGAAAAGTGAACATTAAAATGATGTTGATGATGATGATAATGTCAGGATAAAATATTTGCTTTACACTAGAGTCAAATGCCGACATTAATCTGGTCACAACCATATCTACCATGCTCATTTGAATAGTCATCATAGAGTTATATCGTCACTGTGATGATAAAAATATTTCTATCACCATTATTATCATATTTCTATCATATTATCATATTTTTATCATCATTATCTGACAGCTTCACTCTTGAAACATGTATATACCCAAACTACATTAACTAGTAGCTCTTTAGACTGTCAATAATAGTTCAACATAAATAATGACCCTTTTAACTGATGAATCTTTATCTCCATTTTTATATGCAACAAACTATAATATTATTGCTATACTACCATAAAAACCCATGTAATTTGCACACGTGTTTAATTTACACAGAAGATTTTCAAGATAAAATTTGTTAAAAAAAAGTTTCTACTCCTGTAAAATTCACGCCCATAAGTTTTCAGAATTGTCAATATAGCCAGAGGAAAAAGGTTTTCAATTTAGATGTATTTAGCATAAGTTCGCTTATGATTAGATTTTATTAAATTTGCATGAAATTAAAATAATTTCTGTTTATCAGGGATCACATTGAAAGCTATTAAATTACAAAGTGTTTGTGATGTTTATAATAAACTTTATTTTACATTTCTTGCCCACAAGAGATTATTTCCTATCTTTAGCATACCACAGTATGTTTTCTCAAATCACAATCACAGGAAAAGTTGTTGCAAATTAAGTTTAATTACCAATAAACATCAGCTTGGATGACAGTTTACTCAACTGACAAAGGAAAGTGACTGATCCAACTGATTATGTATATAGAATTCTTTTCTGCCTATTCTTGTCAGAACCTTTGATACAGAGTATTGAAATATTAATCCCTTTCACACTTACAAAATGTCAAGCAAAACTTAAATATTTGTCATTACCGTTATTGTCAGTATGGGCAGAACTTATGAATCGTTTACTGTGAAGGAGAAATTAAATATGTTGGATATGCATTTGAACATGGCAACAGAGCTGCCAGAAGGCATTTTAATGTTAATAAAGCCCATGTTTGAAATTGGCATAAACAGTATGACAAACTTAAAAACTGTGCTTAGTAATAAACAGACAAAAATAAAAACATACAATCAAGATTATCCATATCATTACATTTTTTCAGTCAGGAATATCCATATCACTATGTATGTCAGTGGTGCTCTATTGCGATAGGTAGAAACTCCAAGCAATGTAAAATATGGCCCAGAGTGTGTTTACCAGCATGAATGTCAGACTTCAAAAATTAGTTAACCATTTAATGGCTTTAGTAAATTTATACAGAAAAAGTAAGCATCATACCGTCCAGCATAAATAAAAGTCAACTTCATTATATTTAAGTCATTATTTTTCAGTAAAACCTGTTCTGACATTAAATGAGTCAACTTCTGGTATGAATGTTTACGTTTTGTACATCTATTTTCAACAAAAAAGATTCTGGAAACGAATTTTACTCATGTAATTTACGCACCCATCAAAGTCTATTTTTATTTTTGCGGTCTTTACGGTATTTCCCTGGCTAGAGAATATATCTGATTGATAATAATTTTGATTAATTGTAAACTGACATGAAGAATATTGGGATTACAATCTACATCAGTGGTTCTCAACTAGGGTCCATATGACCCCTGAGAGTTCGCATAAGATTTTTGGGGGGTCCATGCAAGCAAGTATTTCAGTAGCCCATGAAAAATTTGTTTTAGGTGTATTTATTGCAAGAAACAGCTAGGTTTCTTTAATGTTTTATATAGTTCAACATGTTTCTAGCTACTGAAACATGTTCTCTCAGAGAGTTCTATGGCAAATCTACACAAGTGAATGAGTGAAAAACAAAACAGGTATTTTGAAAGAAGTATCTATAAAACTAGGTTTTAAACATCAAATGACTTTGGGGGTCCACGAGAATAAAGTAGTAATCAAAGGGGTCCATAGGCAAAAGAAAAAAGAAAGGTAAAAAACCACCTAATCTACGTAGTAACATGTCAGCTTGGAGAATACATTGTTGTTCCACACATCAAGTGATTTCAACATGCTTAAAACATTCAATAGAGGCAATGCATGAGCAGCGATAAGAGAAACATTGTCCTTTTTTATTAAAAAGCAAGATCATAAAGGAAGGCAAAATTGAAGAGGAAATTGTGTTTTTGTAAGTATAAGCTGACATAAATCAGGATTTAATGATCACTGCAATTACTGATTTTCTATAATATACTAGATAAGTCTTAATGCTTTAGCAGAGACTGAAATATATAAACTTTAATAGCTTTAATTGTTTTTATCTTTTTGTATTTATCAATTAATTCTAACAGAAGAATCTGTTGTTTTTATAGTGAAATATTTTAAAGAGATATATTATTGAAGATCAGGTGAAGAGAAAACAAAGAAATACACATAGAAAAAGATTTGAAATTTTAATATCAAATGACAAATTTCCAAATAAAGCAAATTAACACTACAGTTATTATATCTTAGAAAACGTAGAAGTCATGGTGATTGTACGAAAACTTCATTAGATGTATATCAGAGTTTGAAGTTTAAAAAAAAAGAAAGAAATATACCCACTTTTTTTCTTGAATTCTTAGATAAAATGTTAATAGGAAATGTCAAAAGCTTCACAGCAATTGTTTTAACATTTCTCAATGCTATAAAAACCCACAGAACTTATGTTGTCTCACCAAAACAAGAACTTTGATGCTGTTATATTTCAAGATTTTGGCTGAGAGCCATTCACAAGAAAATATGATGCTTTCACTATGTTCAGAAACTACAGAGATATAACAAAGAGTTTTTGAAATTTTTATTTGTGGTTAGAGACATTATTTTATATTACAAATACATATATATATATATATATATATATATATACATACATACATACATACATATGTTCGTACATATGTATGTATGTACATATGATATATGTAAATAATTTGCAATTCTCATAAAAAAGGGAAAAAAATATCTAAATTCATTTCCTTCAGGAATATGTAGTAGACAATAGAGAATGCTGGGTAAAATTTGTTGTTGATCTTCTGAGAAATCAATACTGCAGTGAAGCAGAAGAAACATAAATGTGACAAATAAGATTTCCTTTTAGTTACTGAACAAAAACATAACACTAGTTATAAAATAACATTACAGTTAAAGAGAATTTTCCAAGTGACATTAAGATCATGTATCTTAAACATGCACATATATGTGCCCTGAACCATATTGCTGGGTGATGGTGGTGAACAATACACCTGTTATTTAATAATCAATAAGTATGATTGTGTTTATATTAAAATACACACAAAACATTCATGCCATGTGGTTGATTTCTGCAAGAGAATTTGTCATTACTTACAACTTTTCTTTTAATAGTTTTATGTATGTGCATGTATATGTAAATATATACTGATTAATGTTTTCCTTTAGAAAGAAAAAGGTATATAGTTAATATGTATTTTTATTAGCTTCAGATCTTTTTCACAAAATAACTTCAAATGGCACCCTTAAATAGCATATAAATATATACAACAAAACAAATGACACACACACACACACACACACACACACACGCGCGCGCGAATAAATAAATGTGTATGTGCTATGGATACATAAGAGGCGTGGAGGTGCAATGGAATCACAGGAAGGCTAACAGAGAAAGTAGACTGCTTGCTGCACATGTACCAGAGTAATAAATACTAAGTACACACGATAAAAACATTCTCCCAAATGCCAAAGAGGTTCCCTAGAGGTAGTTGATAGTTTCTGTCACCTTGGTAACCTAATCAGCAGTGGAAGAGGATGTGCTGATAGTTGCTAGTATAAATGAAGGATGGAAAAAGTTCAAGGAGTTATCTCTGTTGGTAACAAAAGATCTCTCCCTTTAAGTGAAAGGCAGATTGTTTAAAGAAGTACTAATGGAAGAGGGAGACTCAGAAAGACATGGAATGAAGTAGTGAAGGCTGATCTCAAGATGTTGAATCTCACAGTAGAGATAAGAAAGGACTGAAATGATTGGTAATTCACTGTGCTTGATAAGACCCAAACACCAAAGTAAAAGTGGTTCACTAAAAGTATTAGGTTTATGTCTGTGCACACACCAGACCCTAATCTATCCCTGTCAAGCTTTTTCTACCTTTCATCTTCCTAACAAACATCCCTCCATCTCTCCTCTAATGAATGACACAATTCAGCTGTTGTAATCACATGACAGCAGAATATTCACATATTTCTCCTCCTTTTTTGCTACAGGCTAGCTCCTTCTCTCCCAGGAACCAATTCCTTTAACATCCATCTCTCATTTTCTATATCATCCCTTACCACTTCATTTTTCACTGCTCACTTCTTTATGTGTCTCTAGGTATCTCTCCCTCTCCTCTGAACTATATCATAGAACTGCCTTACTTCATCTCCAACATCTTGTATCTGCTGTTTGCTCAACACTCTCCCATATGCTGTCAATGCTCTCCCCACCTTTGTCTATCTTCAAAAATGCAAGTGTCAAGAAAAAAAGCACTCAGTTAAAGGGTGTTATTAGGAAGGGCATCCAATCATAGAAACCACATCAAAGCAGATATGGAAGCTCAATACAACCCTCCAGCTTGTTGGGTTATGTCAAACTGTCCAATCCATACGAGCAGGGAAAATGGACATCAAATGAGTTCATACACACACACACACAAAAAGAAAAGCTTTGAACAGTTTCTATTTACAAAATTCACACACGTTTTTTATATATATATATATATATATATATATATATATGTATATATATATATATGTATATATATATGTATATATATATATATACATACCTTTTCTTTTATCTTTTACTCGTTTTAGTTATTAGACTACAGCCATGTTGTGACACACACACATACATGCAGGGCCATCACTTGGATATTTGGCCACCAAGGCCAGCTGTACAATTTGCATCCCATTCTCCTAGTCCTACAATTTACTTTCTACAGAAATCACCCACTTTCAGACCAAATGGAAAAAAAAAAAATGCTGTAAAATTATAATTAACTTGCAAACAAGCTAATTATAAATCTGTTTTCTAGCAAAACTGAAAAGCTTCCTGCTAAATTAAGCGACATGGCCCTCCTGTGTAATCCACTAACCTATCTCAGCCCTCTATTCCAGGAGTAACCTTACCTTCTCTCTTTACTACTTAGGTTTCATGCTTTAAGTTGGATTAAGAAATTTTTTGGAAGTTGTTCAGAGTTTACATGGTACCCTCAAATTTTAGTGCCTTAAATGATCACTTATTTTGTCTAGTATTTAATGGTAGTCCTGTATATGTGTGTGTGTGTGTGTGTGTGTGTGTGTGTGTTTGTGTGTGTGTGTGTTTACATTGCATTCTTTTATGTTGTGAAGTTTAGTGATGCAAGAAATAGGGATCAATGAAGTAGCAGACTGCCATACATATATAGTAAATATGATTCACTATATATGTATAACAGTTATAAATATCTAATTTTAATGTAAAGGGTTGCTAAATAATTTGTTATTAATATATTATTAACACACAGTACCTCTGATTACAGAATAATATTGACAATTTTATTCATTAAAAGTTTCTGATGTATCTTGGAATGCTTTTTCTAATGGAAGTTGTGCAGCTTCCAAGTTACAAATACTATCAGTACACAAATTCAGCTCTAGGACAAAAAAATGATGTCCAGGAACTAATGACTTGTAAATACATGTAGAACTATCTATATGTTATCAACTTAGCTGTATTCAGTTTACTGTTCATGTAGAAGTAACATTACAGGTAAAAATCAACAAAAGTTAAAAACCACATTCACAATGTACACCAAGGGACATTGTGCCATATCACAAGTTTCATCCTAATTCATGCAATAATTATATTTTCATAATTTTATATGATACTAACTGCATTTTATCTAGTTTCGAACGGGTTTAGGAAATTTATATAGAGAAAGCACTACAGGAATTCAAGAATTTAAACTAATCTTTGAATCACAAAATGGAAACAATGTGTTTTAAATGAATAAAATTTGTGATTTTGATTTAATATTATATTGATGGGGAAAAACACTACAGAAAGTAATTGGGCTGTACTTACCAGAAGCATGGCCTAATCGAGCCATTTCAGGGGATCGTTTTGTCCCTGATGTTGATGCCCAGATGCTGCTATCAGGTATTCCTCCACTTTCCATTCCAAGTGGAATTGGTTCCATACAATCATCATCATGAAATACTGGTCCTGAAATATAAGATAAAATATAATGAAGAAATCCATCAGAACTATGATGTAACTCAGTCTATATTCTTTAATACAGATCTAGATATCTAGATGCAATTTGGAAACGGATCTCAGTGTGAGATAATTTACAAGACTTGTGGATATTGTAATACAGTTTGACTTTGAAAATTATAATTCTGGTAAGTTGTGTTGAATAAGGTTTATAATTCACAAAGCTGAGTCACTGAATCAGATTTCAAACATATGCAAGTAGAAATGTCAATTTACTATTCGTAAATGTTGCTACCTTGTACCAATGTTATATTCTTTAAGTCTTGGGATCAAATTGTTTTATTCTTTCTATTTATCCAAGATTATTAAAATATTTACAAGTAGAATACAAGGATCAATACAATTATGTAGACTCAACCCTAAGTTTGTGGTTAGAGAACAGCAATTTGAAGACTTATCCATTCAAACATTTTGTAGTAACTAAAACTCAATACACTAGGATGAGGACATATAAATAATAATTACTAAAAGAGATTAAATTATGACATTTATACCAAATTTATTATCAACCCACCAAAAATGTCTCAAAAGATAGCTCCTGATCTTGATATGTGAAACAGAAATATCTGATAGGCTACTGTTTACTCATGTGTTATAGATTACCAGTACTTCCAGGTAGTCCATGCTCTACTATTATTATCTAGCCAGTCATAACTATTATTAACTATTAGCATCATTACCATGCAGGAAAAAAGTGCTTAGTGGCATTTCTTCTATCTTTACCTTGTGAGTTCAAATTCCAGATGTCAATTTTGCCTTGTCCTTTTGAAGGTGAAGCACCAGTTGAGCACTCACTCCCTAAACTGGCACTTATTTTATCACCCCCAAATTCCAGGCTTTGTGTCTAGAGTAGAAAGAATTATGATTATTACTATTACTAAGGTGGAAAGTGGGCAGAATTGTTAGCACACTGGGCAAAATTCTTAGCAGCATTTCATCTATCCTTACATTCTGAGTTCAAATTTCACCAAGGTCAACTTTGCCTCTCATTCCTTTCAGTGTAAATAAAATAAATAACAGTAGAGCACTGGGGTTGCTGTAATCAACTTACCTCCTCCCCCAAAATTGCTGGCCTTGTGTCAATATTTGAAATCAATATTATTGTTTTACTTCTCGGAGTGCTCTGTCTTGTTTGCTCTGGTAGATTCACGCGAGAGCAGACAGCAGTCTGCTGTCAGAGGTCTCCTTCTGCACATTATAAGCTTTGATACTTGCTTGTTAGTGCTCCAAGAGCCCCTACAACTACTGGAATGACAGACACTCTCCTCATAGTCCATATTCTTGCAATTTCATCTTTTAGTAGTCTGTACTTTTCAATCTTTTCTAGTTCTTTTTCACTTATGCGTGCATCTCCAGGTATTGCAATCTTGGTTTCCTTTTTTTCATTTATCTACCATAACAATATCTGGTCTTCAAGCACTGATTTGGGAGTCACAATGTATTGTAAATCCCACAGTATCTTATATTCCTTGTTCTTGGTGACTCCTTCTGGTTCGTGTTCATACCAATTTCTGTGCTCTGTCCAGGCCGTATTTTTCATGTAGCATCCAGTGGATGAACTTAGCCATGTTATCGTGCTTCCATTTGCAGTGCTTTTGGGCCAGCTTGCTACACTCACAATATATGAGATTGTTTCATTTTTGCTGTATTATAATTACTATTATGGCAGTGAACTGGCAAAAATTGAAAGAACATTAGGAAAAATAGCTGATGGTCAACTTTGCCTTTCATCCCTCTACAGTCAATAAAATAAACTACTAATCAAACAGTGGAGTTGATGACACTGACAAATTTCCTTCTCTCAAAAGTCGCTGGCTTTGTGCCTAAATCAGAAGCCATTATTATTATTATTCTTATAATTATGGTTACTTCAGTTATGGAATTATTGTAAAAATTTTAGTGAGATGATCTAAGACAAATCTGCATTCTGCACGAAGATCCTTTTTACTGAGTAGCACTGACAATGGTCATTGTCACTTTGTGATACAATAGTCTCACCACCATCTATTGTTGGACATCAAAAACTCATAATCCTGCAAACAATTTGTAACCATTTTGAGTTATTTGTTCTCTAGCACACAGGTATCATCATAACAACAGTGGAAATACAAGCATATGGCAATAGCAGAGGGAGATTTTACCTCTGTGATTATGGCTACAAGTGCAAAGCATTTTAACTACATCCTTATATCATCTTCACCATTGCTTTTCCATACTTGCATGGGTCAAACAGAATTCATTGAAGCAGATTTTCTATGACCAGATGCCCTCTCTGTCACCTACCCTCACCTGTTTCCTGATGGTCAGACACATTTTTACCATACCAAACATATTTTCACAAGAGATTGGAAGAGGACACTACTTGTATGGCAGTAACTCATTTATAATGACCACAAAATGTCAATGCAAGGAAACACACACGTGATGGGCTTCTTTCAGTTTTCATCTCCCCAAACCATTCACAAGGTTTTCTTGGTCAACCTGGAGCTACAGCAGAAGATATGTACACAAGGCACAGGCAGAGGAATCGAACCTGAAACAATATGGTTGGGAAGCAAATTTTTTAACTACACCATGGCAAACCAAGCTATGGAGCATAGTAGTATAGTGCCAGTGAGAACTTAAGAACACTGCATTCTGCAAAATTGCTTAGAGAACTGAGAGAGCAAGAATAGCTGTTTCAGGCTGATAAATTGAGTATAATCTTAGTTGTTCAACCCAACTGACAGAACTTGCAAAGTTAAAGAACAAAGTGATAAATAGGAGATGTACAAGGAACTGTGTTTCTACTAAAATAATTAAGGAGGGCTGGAGGCTAAGAGAAATACAAAACATTCAGAAAGTTGCTATTGCTGACTCAAGAAAAAGCAAGATTTAGCAAATGAAAATGCCAGGAGATTATGAAACCAAAATGTAATATAATAAACTTCACTGCGTATTTACATATACTAGCAAGTCTTATGGAAATTCCACAGGAGAATATATATAAATATATATATATATATATATATATATATATATATATAATTATGTGTATTTCTTCTATCTTAATGAATAAAAATTCTTCTGATAGAATAAATGGGTTAATAGAAACCAATGTAGCAAAGAACACAAAATAACTGTGGTTTAGTTCCTGTTTTTAAGGCAGGAACTCCTTGAAATTTTGGGTATTTGAGTATATTTAAGAATTTAAGGAATGGAGAAAACACATGTTATAATTGCATACTTTATTCCTACATATGTTTCAAAGGATTACAACCTGTGTGATCCATAGGGATCTTTGATATTAAAATTGTAACCTTCTCATCAGGGAAAGCATGGCAATCATCTTAAACGTAAGACATTATGACCGATTATGAAAACAATAGATGGATAAGGTTATGACTTGATTCATTTGAAAAAAAAACGTTAGAGAATTGGACGCTGCCGGATAGTCTCAAATAGCTGACTTAATATGCACATACATTCTATACGAATTAGAAGACCAATTCCCAAATGTTAAGGGTGGTCTATACAGAGACGATTGTCTATTATACTTAGAGAACACCACAAATCAAAAAATACAAAAAGTTAAAAATAAATTAGCTAGGTTTTTTAGCAGAATGGGCTTTGTTATAGTATTTGAAGATGAAACATCTATAGCTAACTTCTTGGACGTCACTTTAGATCTACACACTAAAACATTCTTCCCGTATCACAAACCCTCCACTAACCTAAAATATATCAGTAAATCCAGCAATCATCCAAATTCAGTAACGAGAAATTTGGTCAAAAATATTTCT